>NW_007379757.1:0-40518 GCF_000475195.1 Diaphorina citri | reverse complement strand
TTAGTCTCAATATTTTTTTTAATTTTTATAGTTTTTTCTGAGATAATAAAAAAAAATCATGAGAATCACCTTCCTCTTTTTTTGCGAAAATTTCCAGCCAGCGAGATAAGAAAGTAATATTAATAAATAATAACAACAATTCTCCATACAAACTGAACTTTTCTTACTTTCTTTTTTTAAGAACACATTCAAACTTGAAACTTCTCGCTGGAAAGTTTCGAATTACCATGTCTGGAGTTTGTGACCTCGTAGGAAAAGTGGTAGAATAAGCACTTTTAGGCTGAGCAGGGACTTACTAACTTGAACAATACTTCAAGCATCATTACATGAAGTTATTCTTGTTAGGCCAACTTTAGTAGTTTAGAATTCGGCACAGCGGATTTTCGAAATGCAAAATTGGTCTCCTATTAAGGTGCTTATGGGTCTTTTTGTCTATCTGACTGAGATCTAAACTTTCATCATGTTGGTTCAATTTTGGATGTTTTTGTATGCATCTGTCCCAGCACAGAAGGCAAACAGAAACTGTATACTAACTAGAGGTTCGTAATACTGTTGTACACTCATGACTATTATTGTTGTTAGTCATGACAGATTGTTACACCGAGTCGCCACTGGAAGAGGAAAATTTCTAATTGCTTCCATGCTCGTATTCTTCGAAACAAAGGCAGACTTATTGAACCGTCTGTAACAATTCACACCCTTTTCTCTCACCCCCTTCCCTTTTTCGTTAAAACACAACATGAAAAGAAGAACAATACAGAGAGAGTGGGCGGGAGGAAAAAAATTGGAAAATTAGGTTACAAATTTTCTTTTTTATTAACTTTTAGAACAAAGAATTTCCTTAATTAATAATAAAATTTTCCAGGCTTTCTCCACACCAGAGCTTCCCCCTCCACTTCTTCCCCTTGCTTTTCACATTTTGCTTAAAATGTTTCATCGAATTGATTTATAAATTGAAAAAGTTTTCTTTCAAGTTATTTTCTTCCTTCACTTTCTCCTCGTTCCACCTCCTCTGTTCTGCTTTTTTCGTTCTTTATCGCTCTCTCTATACTTGCGCCGGAGAAAGTTTTAAGTTACCAGGCTTTGTGTCTTGCCTCATCTTGACCATATCAAACCATTGCACCGCGTGTGATATAGGTATGTCTTTCGGCTAGCTTGGAGGTGGAATATGGTCACCTGTATTTAGCAACAAGATTTACTTATTTTGGCTATGGTCGAGAATAGACTAGGTGAGTCAATGTGAACTCCTACTTGGCTTCTTTCTTGAGACCGTGTCAGATCCATCGCAAATCACACGGTCTAAAGTCCAGCACATTTTGAACAAAAAGAAATGTCCGAAGGAAAGAAAAAAGTCCCTCAGCCCTACTCTCCCGCCTCCGTATTAACTTTTGTACAAAAGTTTGTAAGCTGCCCCTGTTGTGTGTACTTATACCAAAGTAGATTTAAAAGTTAAACCTTTGAATTTGGGACACTCTGTCTGTATAGTACAGGGTTCAGCAGGAGTCTCTCAAGGCTTTTGCACTGTTTGTGAGAACAGAGGACAACCCTTGTGGGTACCATAGGCCATTGCACCACGTAGTATCATTGAGTACCTTGGGGATTCATATTCATTTGTGTCCCTTAAAGACACGGTTTAATTCTGCTAAAGTCGAAGGGTGGGCGAAATGCACAGTGGACTCCTTTTACTATGTCATGTCCCTGTATAATTTACTTAAGTGCTTCCCTCTTCTCTACTTTCGCTCATATTTACGCAAGCAATTTCAAGTGAAGAAACTTTTCAAACGGTCTCAAGATATTTATAGATTTTCTTGTCCCTTCAAATAGATACAGGTGACAAAAGAACCATCACTCAGAGGTAATGACAAGAAGTTCCTCGGTCAAGTTTCAGAATTTTAAACTTCAAGAAAGTCAAGAGTAAACCAATACACCATCGACAACTTGAACGATTTGTCAGAGGGAAATTTTAAGGGGTACGCCTAAAGGTACGTTTCAGAGGCAAACTTCAATGATTGAGGACATTTGAGGCCTATGATAGATTTCTTGGTAGGTTCTGTGCTACCACGCTTTTCCCTTCAATTTTATTGTACTCAAGATGTTGATTGCACCTGTCCAGAAATGTACCACGCAGGTTGTTGCTTAACTCAAATAATTCGTCGGTAACTAGCACAGCACATACAACATCGTACAGATAGAACATCAAAAGCTTTTATGGAAGGCATCTCCAGTATATCGACTCATAACTCCAATGAGATATTATTGTGATATATCTTTCCCATTGTTGACATTTTCACCTCCACAATGATGCCATAATCTCCCCTCCCATTTCTTTCCCTTTCCTGTCCTCACTTCCTCTTTACCGACCTGTCTTGTCTTTTGTTTTTGAGCTTTCAACTTATTAATCTACATCAGGGCCGTGTTTATTACGGTGAAGAGTGTGAAGGGGATTTCTGTAGTAATGACGAGGGTGGTAATTCAACCAATTTGAAGATTAATAAAAAAAAAAAAAAAAAAAAAATGGCTGAAGGGGAAGCGAATTCCCCCATTTTGGACTGTGTCCAAAAGTTTATCGTATTGTAATTTGAATGGAGAAATCTTTTGACCTTTTTTTATTATATTTTTTTGTAGTAAGTAATGATAAATTCTTTTCTCCCTCTCTCTTTCTCACTTTGTTTCGTTCCTCTTTTCTCTCCCTTTTTCTCCAGTTCCCATTTTTTAAACGTTTTTCTAGCAGAATAATGATTTTTTTTTATCTTTTATTAATGTTCAGTTTAGCTTACATTAACTTTTGAAAATTATTATATTTTTTTGTAGTAAGTAATGATAAATTCTTTTCTCCCTCTCTCTTTCTCACTTTGTTTCGTTCCTCTTTTCTCTCCCTTTCTCTCCAGTTCTCATTTTTTAAACGCTTTTCTAGCAGAATAATGATTTTTTTTTTATCTTTTATTAATGTTCAGTTTAGCTTACATTAACCTTTGAAATTAGTGGCGAATATCATTTCATTCAAAAGGAGATCTCCGGGTTCTTGGTGATATATTTCAATCCCACAAACCAGAGCCCAAGTAAATAAGACGCCCTAAAAATTGTTTCCTATATGAAGTGTGAGACCTGAAAATATATCACGGTTGTTAAAAGTGTTGGGGAGAATTGACTGTCATTAGTAGCAATAAACAAATTGCTACTCATCATGCATTTACCTACATCCGTACGTGTTTAGACTGTTTAGTGTTGCCAACCCCTAACGAGATTACAACGGAAAGGCACATGGCTGAGTGTAAATTAAATTGAATTTTAAATAATACATCACCACGGTGGAGTATTTTAAAGAAAACTAAAGACAATTACAAACCTCCGAGGAAAAACAAATACAATTTTCCTTCTTAGCACAAAAACACATAAATAATAACAGTCTCAAAAGTGAAACAAGAAAGTCTTAAGTAAACACTTAGTTTTAGATGGGTTTAAACCGAGAACAATGGGATTTTCATGCGAGTATGACAGGGAAGCTTGGAAATAATAAGAGAGAGTTCCATGTATGTGTAGATGGATCTATTGTGTGAAGAAATATAGGAAGTATAGATAGGGAGCGCGAAAAACATTTCCAGGGAGAAAAATCCGGGTTGCCAAAAACCTCCGGAATTCAGCAAAATCGTTTTATTTACTTATCCGCTCATTCACGCTCAGACTGTCTGATAGACCTATATAGGTCTGTCAGTAGAGAGAGATAAATATTTTAATTTTTACAAAACCGAGGCCAAATTTTGATAAGTATTAAAATCAACTGAAATTCCAGTTTGGACTGTGTTGTGATTTTTTGATGCATCTTCTCTTTGGCGTTACGTCACTACAACCCAGTGCGAGTTCATAGTGTTCAATGCGTGTTCATTAAATGTGAGTTCTAATATGTCACACACGCTTCCAAGTCTCTCACATGTAAGGAACAATAAATTATGTTTGCTTTGGAAAAATTTCTTTATTGAAAAGCTTCCTTTATCTCTTTTGAAGCTTTCTGAGAAGATACCCTTTATATCAATACACTCAAGATTTATCAATAGATAGATAGGTACTACTCGTATTTTAACATCACACTTGGGGAACTCACGTAAGATTATGTTTTACTCAGAACGGATTTAATTTATAGTCAATGGTGGTTTTATCATTGAAAAGGTGAAAACGAGATGAGAGTATGAGAGCCCTATATAGGTCTGTCAGTAGAGAGAGATAAATATTTTAATTTTTACAAAACCGAGGCCAAATTTTGATAAGTATTAAAATCAACTGAGATTCCAGTTTGGACTGTGTTGTGATTTTTTGATGCATGTTCTCTTTGGCGTTACGTCACTACAACCCAGTGCGAGTTCATAGTGTTCAATGCATGTTCATTATATTCAATGCGTGTTCATTAAATGTGAGTTCTAATATGTCACACACGCTTCCAAGTCTCCCACATGTAAGGAACAATAAATTATGTTTGCTTTGGAAAAATTTCTTTATTGAAAAGCTTCCTTTATCCCTTTTGAAGCTTTCTGAGAAGATACCCTTTATATCAATACACTCAAGATTTATCAATAGATAGATAGGTACTACTCGTATTTTAACATCACACTTTGGGGAACTCACGTAAGATTATGTTTTACTCTGAACGGATTTAATTTATAGTCAATGGTGGTTTTATGATTGAAAAGGTGAAAACGAGATGAGAGTATGAGAGTACAAGGCAACCATTTCCCAACATAAACAAGGAAAGTTATACAGATCCTACTGGCAAAGCAAGAACATGTGCAGTCTTCCATTCATAATGTAGCAACCACAAGAAAAATTGTTCTCACTAAATTCATATCTACAAAACGTTCAAGCTACATGAAAAATTCCTTCGGAAATACATTTATGTATGAGTTCAAGTGAGGTGGACAAGGGGGATAGTTTGTATTGTTTATGTATGGATGACTGAGAAAATGTCCAGCTCGGTCTCTTGACATATTCATGATTGATCATCCCTACTCCAACTGATGTACCCCAAACCTAATCACGTCTTGTAACAATTTCGGAGGTTTTCCAATGAACACACGGACAAAAAAAAAGGAAAAAAGTGTAAAAGCTGAACGGAAAACAGAATAAGAAGGAGCTTAAAACGGAGAATGCCAAAACAGGATCATCCCTACTCCAACTGATGTACCCCAAACCTAATCACGTCTTGTAACAATTTCGGAGGTTTTCCAATGAACACACGGACAAAAAGAAAGGAAAAAAGTGTAAAAGCTGAACGGAAAACAGAATAAGAAGGAGCTTAAAACGAAGAATGCCAAAACAGAAAAAAAAGCACCTAAAGCGACAGGCTATAGAGAAGGGAACAAAGAGATTGAAAAGACTTAAATGTGTTGACCTGGTCACATTTGTCTCATTTATCCTGGAGCTTTTTTTTTTTCATTCAGTCAAGGTGTCCAAAATCTCCAAATTGAACAAGAGAGAAAGGGCATGGAAAAGCTTTGGACAATAAATGAGTAGGCAGTATTCACAATTGAAGATGGACGAGCGATAAAGGATTTCAAAGATGTCATTTAGAATATCTACAATCTAAATTTTATTTCTAAATTTATTTTCTAAATTTTAGATTGTAGAGACACAAAACATCTCCCTTGGAGGTTTCAGGAGAAATCATGACTTACCTATAATGGGACTTGTGGGTACCATAGGCCATTACACCACGTAGTATCATTGAGTACCTTGGGGATTCATATTCAATTGCGTCCCTTAAAGACACGGTTTATTTCCGCTAAAGTCGAAGGGTGGGCGAAATGCACAGTGGACTCCTTTTACTTTGTCATGTCCCTGTATAATTTACTTAAGTGCTTCCCTTGGTGTTCGCTGCGGCCATTAGTTCTCGAATGTCACTAATCATTTGGCCAAGGGAAATGCACGGGAAGCAGAGCATGTTCGGGAAGAAAATATGCCAGGGATTGGATGAGTGGGAAGAGATTTAGGAGAATGATACGAGAAGGAGGGAATATTAGGGAGGCAGAAGAGAAAGCATAATATAGCTATAGAACTGGGGTATACTTATGTACATATCCTATAGAGGTATTTAATGCTGCTTTCATTTTATACACACAGAGCTTTATCAAGGGAGGGGTAGGGGGTGGAGGTGGAAGGGAGGGAGGGATAAAGGGAGGCAGAAGGAGGGGGTGAAAATGTTTTAAGCTCCAAGCTCTTGAGCTACACGCCTTGTTCATGTTACAAATATTTCTCTGTCATTCCGAGCTTAATCATCATCATTTTTCATTTTCAATTTTGATATTTTATTTTCTTCCCTACTACAAATATTTCTCTGTCATTCCGAGCTTAATCATCATCATTTTTCATTTTCAATTTTGATATTTTATTTTCTTCCCTACCCTCTAAAGTCAAGAGTAAACCAATACATCATCGACAACTTGAACGATTTGTCAGAGGGAAATTTTAAGGGGTACGCCTAAAGGTACGTTTCAGAGGCAAACTTCAATGATTGAGGACATTTGAGGCCTATGATAGATTTCTTGGTAGGTTCTGTGCTACCACGCTTTTCCCTTCAATTTTATTGTACTCAAGATGTTGACTGCACCTGTCCAGAAATGTACCACGCAGGTTGTTGCTTAACTTAAATAATTCGTCGGTAACCAAAGTCAAGAGTAAACCAATACATCATCGACAACTTGAACGATTTGTCAGAGGGAAATTTTAAGGGGTACGCCTAAAGGTACGTTTCATAGGCAAACTTCAATGATTGAGGACATTTGAGGCCTATGATAGATTTCTTGGTAGATTCTGTGCTACCACGCTTTTCCCTTCAATTTTATTGTACTCTAGATGTTGATTGCACCTGTCCAGAAATGTACCACGCAGGTTGTTGCTTAACTTAAATAATTCGTCGGTAACTAGCACAGCACATACAACATCGTACAGATAGAACATCAAAAGCTTTTATGGAAGGCATCCCCAGTATATCGACTCATAACTCCAATGAGATATTATTGTGATATATCTTTCCCATTGTTGACATTTTCACCTCCACAATGATGCCATAATCTCCCCTCCCATTTCTTTCCCTTTCCTGTCCTCACTTCCTCTTTACCGACCTGTCTTGTCTTTTGTTTTTGAGCTTTCAACTTATTAATCTACATCAGGGCCGTGTTTATTACGGTGAAGAGTGTGAAGGGGATTTCTGTAGTAATGACGAGGGTGGTAATTCAACCAATTTGAAGATTAATATAATAGAACGATTTATCAACAAGTCTTGTCTTTTGTTTTTGAGCTTTCAACTTATTAATCTACATCAGGGCCGTGTTTATTACGGTGAAGAGTGTGAAGGGGATTTCTGTACTAATGACGAGGGGTGGTAATTCAACCAATTTGAAGATTATTAGAACGATTTATCAACAAGAACAACGGGTTGTGCCTTGGGGTACGGTCTACGTCTACGCCCACTAGGCAGACTAACGCTCCAATTTACAATTTCAGTGATTCAAAAAATTGATACGGATAAAAAATCTGGCTTTTTCATCAAAAAGTTTTTTTTTTTATTATTATTATCTAATATTTATTAGGTTTTGGACCATGGGGTCTCTACAATTCCATTTTGTAAAAGTATCTGTGGCAGATTTTCTAAGAATTCTGCAAAATCTATAAATTTGCGCCTGACTTTCAGAATAAGGATGAGAATGGAGACAATGTTTCTAAAGTGTAAAGACAAGGGAGAAAAAAAGGAGATGAGGATCTATTAGGAAAGTATAAGAGGAAAAGAGAGAGAGGGGAACAAAGAGAGATAGGGAGACGGGTGTCAAAGTTAAAATATCAATCTATCATTATGAAATATCTATCATCCCTTGAAGCACAATGGCCTGTTCCATCCTCGGGATACTTATATTTTCTGATTTGGATTTGCCTTTCAAATTCCGAACACAAAAAAAATCTTCGAATGCACTCCAAGGAGCAGAGCGCACCTTGTGTACAGGTTCCTAAAATTCCTTGATACCTAATGGAAATATAAAGCAGCTTAAAGGAAAAACAGGATTTGTCACAATATTGTGAGATTGTGACACGAGAAAAATACAGCACCCAAAGATCATGATAAATTATGGGGATGTGATATGGTTGGCATAGTATTGTAGTGGTTATTGCGGGACATTTCGATAGAGAGGTTGGTAGTTCCAGTCCAAGTTACCTATGTCATAAAATTTAGAGTAGTTTCAAGTCAAGGAACGACTTTCTGTAACAAGCTTTCATGCTTCTTAACACTTATGGAATTTCTCAATCATGGGGATGAGTGAGATATGGGGAATGAAGAAAGGCAGAAAGCGAGAGACATTTCATAGAGCTGAAGAGGTTGTACAGGAAAACAGTGTTAATAACTCAAGGTAGATAATTGAATCCAGGAACCCCTCCCCAGTCTCCTGTATTTCTTAAGAATAAGACATGAAAGATGACAAGGCAAGAGAGAAAGAGAGAGAAACTTAAGAAAGCT
This sequence comes from Diaphorina citri, assembly GCF_000475195.1. Classification (NCBI taxonomy): domain Eukaryota; kingdom Metazoa; phylum Arthropoda; class Insecta; order Hemiptera; family Psyllidae; genus Diaphorina; species Diaphorina citri. The sequence continues at coordinate 32,024 of NW_007379757.1, read as the reverse complement.
ATTTTTACTATACTTTATTTTAGGCAAACAACCAAGTGGGTCTGAAAATGAGAGTTGGCAAAAGCGTACAACAGCAACCGAGAAAGAGAGTTTTTCTGTAAAACTTACTAACTTTTGAAGAACATTTAGACTTTAGACGCAATCCTGAAATCAAAGCAAATGTACAGATTACCTACCTTTATAGTTTAGCAACTGTAAGCCAATGTGATTGGTTATCTATCTTAGAAAAGAGTATCTTCAAATTGTCGTACGCTATTTTCTTCACATGTTCAAATGCCTTCACATTACTCCTCGTATTTACTCATTATATTTTTTACGAGGTCAATAACTCTCATACTCGCATAAATGTATGAGATTTTCTTATGTTTTATGTGCTTAGAAATACTTGGGATAAATGTATTCTTGTTCTCTTTCAGAAGATAAAATATCCCTGTTTGTATAGCCATTCAATTATGTACTTGAGCGACTGAATCGTAAAAAGCGTCAGCGAATTGCTTCACGAGCGTTTTGTCTTTTTTAATAAGACATTTGAAAGCTCCGAAATAGAAATTTTATGTTTTCATTGTAATCGACGCCGAAAAAGGAGAAAATGCTTGGGAATAAAAAAGTAAAAGAGAATCCTGCTCGTTTTACAAATTCTCAGAAGAAGTACCCCAGCCCATCTTTGAGCGCCCTTCCCTATTCTCTGTGTTTCCTATCCCAAATCCCCAGTTTTCAGTTCTCTTCTCTCCCAAAACACCAATTCTCTCATCTCCCGTTTTTCCGTGTTTTCATTGTAATCGACGCCGAAAAAGGAGAAAATGCTTGGGAATAAAAAAGTAAAAGAGAATCCTGCTCGTTTTACAAATTCTCATTAAGAAGTACCCCAGCCCATCTTTGAGCGCCCTTCCCTATTCTTTGTGTTTCCTATCCCAAATCCCCAGTTTTCAGTTCTCTTCTCTCCCAAAACACCAATTCTCTCATCTCCCGTTTTTCCACTCCTCTTCCTTCTATGTCTTGGTTCTCATATCCCCTATTCTCCATCTTCCCAATCCCTAATTCCCATCCCCTTCCCTTTTATCTCTACTCTTCTTCTCTCAATTCATAAAAAGATAGGCCAAAACACCAATTCTCTCATCTCCCGTTTTTCCACTCCTCTTCCTTCTATGTCTTGGTTCTCATATCCCCTATTCTCCATCTTCCCATCTTCCCAATCCCTAATTCCCATCCCCTTCCCTTTTATCTCTACTCTTCTTCTCTCAATTCATAAAAAGATACTTCTTTCCGAGCGTTTGATAATTGAGATGGATTAATTTTTTTGGACGTTCTTTTATTTTTTATTCTTCTTATTGCTTTCTTTATGGAAGTTTTATCTTTCTGTCTCTTCTAATATCTCGAATCGCGCGTAGGAAGATGTAATTTTTTTTTCTCTCGCTTTGTTCTAATTGTTATTCTCCTTTTTTTATTACGTTTCTTTCTTTCGTTTATTTCTTTGATAAATCCTAATTTCTTTCTCATCAACAAGACAACTGAGCTGCATGCACTTTGAAAATTTAGGGCGTGAAATTTAAAACAATAAACAAAAATTCTCACTCCCCTTTTTAGCTTCTCAAGTAAAATAATAGTGTGACTCAGAGCCACGTTGTGATTTATCTGAGATTTCAGAACCTTTTTTTTTTCTGGAATTGAATTGCTTTTACGGGGCTAGCTGTCCCATTTCCCGTGTGGTCACTTAGGTCACCCATTCAGATACCTATCACGCTCGACGTTCTGAAATGGATAGAATTCATGAAGGTCGATATGACCTCAGAAACAAGCACGACCAATTTGTTCAAGTATTTCCATTTGATGTCTTAAAAGGAGAGGTGTTTTTACTTTTTTACCTACAATATATACCAATGACATTACAAAGTCTTCAGGGAGTTGAATGGGAACTTTACAAAGTTTCCATTACAAAGAAGAGGAGGAAAAAAAGTATTCCATAATAACAGCAATTTATTGTACTTAGGACCTCTTCTTCTTCTCTCACCTTCATTCTTCTTTCTTTTTCACCTTATTGCTATATTTATATGGTCAGGCACGGATTTCAAGCAATCTCCTTTTCTTTCTGAAATATAACACTACTATAAAAGAACTACTGCTTTTGAAGAATAAGCACAAGTCCTCACGAACTCACGGTGCAATGGTTGAGAGTGGTTCAGGACAACCGACCCTGGAGACCATCATTAGTGACATAAGCACAAGTCCTCACGAACTCACGGTGCAATGGTTGAGAGTGGTTCAGGACAACCGACCCTGGAGACCATCATTAGTGACACAGCTCCCTTCCTCTTTATCTCTCTCTCCCTCTCTCAGTATTCTCTCTCCCTATTTTTTTCCACTATTCGTTTTCTCTCTCGTACTCTACATAAATTAAATAAATTTATATTTGTTTTTTGAAATCTGAATACATAACGATGTATCTTATAGGATTTAGATAAGTTTTTCAACAGCCTACCTATTTTCCTACATGGATAAAATCAATCTTGTAGGACACCAAATTCCAAATCTGAATTGAAAAATGATATTTAAATTTGAATATGTATCTACATAACGACCCTTTTATAGAAAACACATTAACCATACTATATCGTTAATATACTGCCTGTTAGCGGATATCGAACGAACGATATTAAAGAGCTCACAATTTGACTTTGACACCATTATTACAAAAGCTGGAAAAGCATTAAAAAAATTCGAAATCCAAAAAATCCCTCCGAGCATAAACGAGGAGATTATGGAATGAAAATTCGTGCTAAAAAAAAGCTACAATAATAAAAGTCCCGTATAGCTGCCGTCAGGTGCATTGTTTTAATTTAGAGAGAGAGGGACAAGGAGGGAGAGAGAGAGAGAGAGAGGAAAGATATCTATCTGGCTGTCTCACGGATTCAAATATTTCATTTCATCGCTGTCATTTATAATTTTTTTTCTTCTTCTTTTTCATTTTCTTTCTTTTTTCTCTCCTCGCCAAGGAAGAAGGAAGTTTTCCATTTCACCCAGAACCCAAGAAGAGTGTCTTTGACATTATAGGGCTTTTGGTGTCCTCCCCACCCACTGTTTTGTCAATAAAATTACTCTTCCCGCTGTTGAGGTTCGGGAGATAAAGGGAGATTTTTTTTTTCTTCACCTGAAAAAGGTGTCATTAAATTGGGTTGTTCTAGAATCTAGATCTAAAAGAGTTGATATTTGGTTGCAAATTATTTAAAAACTGATTTAAGTCATTATACCTATGTATTTTTAACTCAATAAAATCTGGAACTATCTGTTCTATGACTAGGATATGTAAAACGGGGTCTTACTAAGACACGTTCTCAGTACATAATGAATTAATGCCTTACAAACGTATTGCAATCAAAATGAAGTTCAATGATTCTTTAGTTCTCAGTTTTACTCTTTAACTCTCTCTCTTCCCCTTGGTCCTTTCCCCCATATTACCTTCATAGACTTCATACCTTCTTTATCAAATTTATATATCTCTTTTTTCCTCTCTTTACCTCTTTTTTTCCTTCCTCCTTTTCTCTTCTTCGATTCCAAACCTTATAACTTCTTGTATATTTTTTCTTATGTTACTTGTTTCGTCTTTTTACTTTAATTTAAGGATACTTTTTTTTCTTTTTTTTTTTTGAGAAATAAAGTTTCCAGCTCAGTAGTTTTTACCTTCGTTTCTCTCCCTCTGTCCTTCTCTTTATTTCCTTCGTATTTTCTCACTGCCCGTCCTGCCTTGTTCTACTCTCTTCTGTTTTTCTTTCCTTCTCCTATTCCTTTTCCCTTGTTTTTGTTTCTCGACCTTTTACTTTCCCTGATGATATCAGTACCTACTACTTACCTGCTCAGTTTTGGTACCTACAACCACTACTTGAATTTGGAAACATGGTTTCTCCTCTGAAGAACTTACCAAAAATCAGAGAATAAGTACATAAGAGATAGGTGGTACCTTTGTACTTTAGGAGGTACATAATCCTGCCATTCTGGAATCAAATTCTGGAAGTACTCCTGCCATTGTGGAATCAAAAGAAAAATGAATCATGATTATTACAATGGCAATAAAAACACTGAAAAACTTTGGTATTATGCCATACTCCGTTGCACCCATGGAACAGTCAAAAGCCAAAGAAGGGGTCCGAAAATGTCCCAAAAAGTTTCAGGTTTGAGCACAGCTCAGTTTAAAATCAAGTGACCTTCAAGGAAGAGATAGAGAGGGAATGGAGACTGAGAATGGGAGGGGAAGTAAAGTGAGAAGAGGGGAGGGGGAAGAGGAGAAACGGGAGAAAGCGTGAACTTTTGGAATGATTCCAGGATGCTTTTGGCTTTCGGAATGGAAAATAAAATTGAAGGTGTAAGTAAGGGTGTGATCAAGTGTGAAGAGAGAGGGAAGGAGAGAGTGAATGAGAAAGAGGGAGGGGGTGTGAGAGAGAGAGGGAGGGGGTGTGAGAGAGAGAGAGAAAAGAAGAGAGAGTGATGATGAGAAAGGGAGAGGATGAGAGAGAGAGAGAGAGAGAAAGGGCTGTGTGTGTGTGTGTGTGAGAGAGAGAGAGGGAGAGAGGTGGGTAAAATGTATATTGAGCGTGAACTTTTGGAATGATTCCAGGATGCTTTTGGCTTTCGGAATGGAAAATAAAATTGAAGGTGTAAGTAAGGGTGTGATCAAGTATGAAGAGAGAGGGAAAGAGAGAGTGAATGAGAAAGAGGGAGGGGGTGTGAGAGAGAGAGAGAGAGAAAAGAAGAGAGGGTGAGAGTGATGATGAGAAAGGGAGAGAGAGGGGGAGAGGATGAGAGAGAGAAAAAAAGGGGTGTGTGTGTGAGAGAGAGGGATCGGAGGGAGGGAGAGAGGTGGGTAAAATGTATATTGCAGGCAATGTTCAATGAGTGTGTATGTGTGCTGTGAAGGTGACTATTGGCCTGTGTATTAGATATTTCTCTCCCAATATTTGGGAAAGAAGTGTTATGGCGTAGAACTAATAGGTGAGTTGCTGGTGGTGTGAATCATGCTGGGAGTGTTCCTATACAGAATATTCATACCCATGTTTACTATCGACCTGGTATTGCTGGTATACAATGTGTTGTAGTCATTTGGTATGTATCCTAGCCATATGATCAATAAATGTATATTGCAGGCAATGTTCAATGAGTGTGTATGTGTGCTGTGAAGGTGACTATTGGCCTGTGTATTAGATATTTCTCTCCCAATATTTGGGAAAGGAGTTTTATGGCGTAGAACTAATAGGTGAGTTGCTGGTGGTGTGAATCATGCTGAGAGTGTTCCTATACAGAATATTCATACCCATGTTTACTATCGACCTGGTATTGCTGGTATACAATGTGTTGTAGTCATTTGGTATGTATCCTAGCCATATGATCAATGTTCTACCCTAATACCAGGCAATGGATTCAAAGGCATACTTATTACCTAACTTGCTCTAACTAAATACCAAGTATTATGTCCTTTTAGAATATTTTAGATCATTGATAGTAGGTATAGTAACTAATAACAAGAAGTTTATTTTTACTATCACCATTCTCGAACAATCTTCAACATCAAACAACTTGTGTAGGTACTTTATGTACTTTATGTACTTTTAAGCACTATATCCTGTTCGTCAACGTTTCTTGATTTATGTCATAAATATTTTTAGCCAGATAGGTAGTGATTAGGTTTTTAGGAATTAGGTTAATCGAAAGATAAGCCTTTATGGGCTGTCCAATCTGTCCATTGTCTGATAGAGTAGGCAATTTGAGAAGAACAATGTGCTGTGACATTGTAGCACCCAGGTTTTTCCCCCCTCTCTCCTTTCAGGTGGCTGGTACCTATACCATATCTGCACCTACATAGGTATTTCGACAGCTGTGAGCACAATAAAAATTAATGTTTTCGAAACAATAGGTAAGAGAGAGTGTGTATGTAATGGAGAGAATGAGTGAGAGGGAGAGAGAGCCAGGGGGAGGGATAGAGGAAAGAGGGGGACACGTAAATTTCATTCCTATTATAAGCTTTCGATTTTTTCCCCCGTCGCGTCGGTTTTTACCTCAAAGTTATTTAATTTGAACTTTATTTATTTAACGCCCCTGTACACTTTTGCGAGTATGCAACGCGGGAGAGCGGGGATTTGTACGGATTTTTCCCTGTCTAGAAATAAATAAAATAACAAACAACACGGTTTTATCCCGCAAATTAAAACAATGCACCTGACGGCAGCTATACGGGACTTTTATTATTGTAGCTTTTTTTTAGCACGAATTTTCATTCCATAATCTCCTCGTTTATGCTCGGAGGGATTTTTTGGATTTCGAATTTTTTTAATGCTTTTCCAGCTTTTGTAATAATGGTGTCAAAGTCAAATTGTGAGCTCTTTAATATCGTTCGTTCGATATCCGCTAACAGGCAGTATATTAACGATATAGTATGGTTAATGTGTTTTCTATAAAAGGGTCGTTATGTAGATACATATTCAAATTTAAATATCATTTTTCAATTCAGATTTGGAATTTGGTGTCCTACAAGATTGATTTTATCCATGTAGGAAAATAGGTAGGCTGTTGAAAAACTTATCTAAATCCTATAAGATACATCGTTATGTATTCAGATTTCAAAAAACAAATATAAATTTATTTAATTTATGTAGATTAGTACATAAATAAAAGACAAATGTTCAAGTATGTAGTATATTCTTTCTTTATAACTGAACGCTGGAATAAAAGCTAAAGATGATCTCAAACATAAAATCAATACTCCCTCCCATTGTCCCATTACGAACATGGAATGAATAAAAGAAATCAACGAAATAACATAACATAGTCGTACGTATACGTACACATACACAAACAGAGAAATCTGACAACATTGTGAAAACATTTCCGAAAAAAGGACAAGAAAGCAGAGGAAGAAGTGGAGGGAAGGAAATGGAAAATGGGTCGAAAAGAAGAAAGTACAAATAAAAAGAAAAAAGTAAAAATGGGAGGGGGGAGATAGGAAGAAAATTTCGTAAGGGACTGGGAATGGCTATATGGAGGGTTAGTTAATTAGGGACTTTAAAAACCCTATTGGGACCGTATCAACAAAAATGACTCGACCATTTTCCCAAAGCACAACAACAAATTTATTTTTTCCTCCCTTGACCCCGAGGGTGACCTTTTCCTATCCTTTCCCTCACGCTACCTTTATATCCCTAACCCTCTACCTCACCCTCTCATCAATCCTCACCCCCCAACCCAATCTAGCCGCCCTATCTCCTAGTCCCTGAAGTGTGTCGTGCTCCTGAAAACGGTAGATAGGTGTCCGGGGAACTGTTTTTATTTTTCCTTTTCTTATTTTTCCCGATTCCCAATATTAAGAGATAAAGCTAACTCCCTACCGGTCCCAACGAGGTCAAATTCTGTCTGTGTTGACTTAACAGGTAGTTCCTATCGGGAAAATTAATTTTTTTTTTTTTTTTTTTTTTTGAAATAAATAAATAATAAATTGTTCAGCATGAGAAAAAATTAAAATGTGAATTCTGGGGTTACAAGTCGCGCCTTTAAAAGGTGAGAAATTATTAAACAAATGAAGTTCCACTCGTAATTTTTTGAAGCCAAAACCAAATGTCAACCCAAAGCAATCACCCTAGCTAGGGCTGATTGAGAGGCTGACGAAAAACGGTGACACCGTCTGACACGGGAAAAGGCGAGGAAGAAGAAGATCCAGAAGTTATTCGTAGACCTATCTGGGTAAAATAAACAAAATCTATTCGAAGTAGACACAGAGGAACCCTTGTTGCTAAACTGAAACTTTTTCCACATCCAGGTCTATCAGAACCCTTTCCTTATTTCAGTATAAAAATCATCGCTGAAATTTCCATGCAATAAAACTGTATCGATCCCAAATGTTGTCTGTATGTAAGTTTTTTTTTTTTTTTCCAACGTTCTCTTCCTATCTCATTTCATTGAATTAGTTTTAAAAAGTTTCATGTGAATATACGTAAATCAACTTGACTGTTTCATCTCTTTTCCCTTCATTTCTCCACTTCTTTCCTCGCCCTCTCCTTCTCTCTTCGCCTTTCTAGTTTACATGAACATGTTTCCATTTCATTGAATTAGTTTTAAAAAGTTTCATGTGAATATACGTAAATCAACTTGACTGTTTCATCTCTTTTCCCTTCATTTCTCCACACTTCTTTCCTCGCCCTCTCCTTCTCTCTTCGCCTTTCTAGTTTACATGAACATGTTTCTTTTTTTTCTTATCTCCTACTTTTTCCTTTTCTTCCAAAAATACATTTCCCCCGCGTCTACTCTCGTCTTATTCTCCCTTTCCTTTCTTTTCACACATTTTCATATTTTTGGGAAGTATTGAGTTCAACGAAATCGACGCCCGCGTCTACTCTCGTCTTATTCTCCCTTTCCTTTCTTTTCACACATTTTCATATTTTTGGGAAGTATTGAGTTCAACGAAATCGACGGAAAAGAAGAAGAGGAAGAAAGAAAAAGAAAACGGTTTATCACTGTATTATATAAACATAACATACCTATCTATCTTATAAGTTTTGAAGCATAGGTATAAAGGGCAATCACTAGATGAGAAGAAAAGTCATGGAAAAAGGAAATCGACGGAAAAGAAGAAGAGGAAGAAAGAAAAAGAAAACGGTTTATCACTGTATTATATAAACATAACATACCTATCTAACTTATAAGTTTTGAAGCATAGGTATAAAGGGCAATCACTAGATGAGAAGAAAAACAGTCATGGAAAAAGAAAACTAGTGGATGTAGCAAATTAACAAAAAGTCTGGCCAAAAAGACAAATCAATATTAGTGGATGTGACATTGTGACATATGAACAGAAAAACCGCCTATGGCCCTCATGCCCCGATTTCGCTCACGCATTGTTGAGGGACATTTCCAATTTAATTAAAAGATCTCGAAGAATAAAAAGAACTTAAACAATAGCCGAGGGAACGTAAAATTTTATATTGGAAAACATACATGCAAAAGGAAATTGTATGAAAAGACTCAAACGAGGGAAGGATATAATAAAAAGAGCTCCGAAAAAGCACACACCCCCTTTCACACGACACTCATGGGTGTGATGAAACAAAATGAGTGTGTAGAAACTGAAAGTGTTGAAAGAAATTCAGATAAAGAGTGCATACTACAGAAAGAGCTATGAACAGCTTTCTTTTGTACATTGGCGATATAGGGTTAGGTAGCATGCAAAACTTTACCCTGTATATTTTCTTCTTATGAAGAAGGGATTTGCAAACAACCTGGTTTATGTTCTAGATATAGACTTTACATAATGGTCAAGAATAAGGCTGTTTTTTAAGTTACCTATGGCCCTCATGCCCCGATTTCGCTCACGCATTGTTGAGGGACATTTCCAATTTAATTAAAAGATCTCGAAGAATAAAAAGAACTGAAACAATAGCAGAGGGAACGTAAAATTTTATATTGGAAAACATACACGCAAAAGGAAATTGTATGAAAAGACTCAAACGAGGGAAGGATAAGTATAATAAAAAGAGCTCCGAAAAAGCACACACCCCCTTTCACACGACACTCATGGGTGAGATGAAACAAAATGAGTGTGTAGAAACTGAAAGTGTTGAAAGAAATTCAGATAAAGAGTGCATACTACAGAAAGAGCTATGAACAGCTTTCTTTTGTACATTGGCGATATAGGGTTAGGTAGCATGCAAAACTTTACCCTGTATATTTTCTTCTTATGAAGACAGTGAGTGTGATTGCTCTTTTGTACATTGGCGATATAGGGTTAGGTAGCATGCAAAACTTTACCCTGTATATTTTCTTCTTATGAAGACAGTGAGTGTGATTGAGAGTGCGTTTTCTATTTCACCCAAATGAGTCATTATGATGGTAAGTTTGGTTAGGACCCAAGTTTTTATGTCTTTTGTATGTTTGGGCTATGCTTCTTAATTCCGCTTGATTTGTTCACAGGAAATCTGAAGTAGATATAAGTTGAAATCCCTCACCATTATTTTTGATAGATCTAAGATGTTCTCAACAGAATTGTTCACCCCCTTTTTTTCTACCCTTAAGAGAATTTCTTTCCTTGACTTTTACAAAATTGCACTTGGTAGATGTGCCGTTAAAGTTTCTAATTTTCTGTCTAAATTTCTAAGGCCCCACGTAATCAAGTATGTGCACTGTTCATAAACTGTAAGATAAATTCTGGTAGAGTTGAACTCAGGAGAATTCTCCTTACTGTTTATACTGACCCAAACGTTCAATTTTTGTTTCACCCACTCAATTTTTGTTTAATTTAAGTTTTGAAGCCTATCTTTGAAACAAAAGAATCTACAAATTACTAATAAAATAAAAACATGTTTCTTATTCAAATAAAAAGACAATTTGATTATTTCACCTACCCAATTAGATCGTTGTGTAATTTTGTGTATGACTTCAAGTTCAAACGTTTTAAGGTGATTTTGATGTCTATTTTTAATACCTGCGTAGAACCTTCCGACCGTGTTCAAAAATTGTAGCAAAAGTTGCCCTAAATCTTTAAAACTTTGAAATTGATACTACCTCATTGATCCATGTCCCCAATTGAAAATACACCCACTTTCTCCACAGCCTTTTTGTCTGTCTTTTTGACCCACCAAATGAGTTTATACTGGACCTGTAATATTCTCGTTTTGTTGAACTTTCGCTTTGTTTCTTTCCTTCCGTTCTTGAGTTTATTAAATTAGTTCCGAGAATTCCGAGCAAGCAACTTGCAGCACTACGCGCACCAATATGGAAGATACTTACTTTTAATATTTGTTCTCTCAAGAGCGGAAGTCCTTATGAAAAGCTGTTATTAATCGTTTTTCCTTTTCTCTTCCCTTTCCTTCTTCTCCATTATCCTTAAGGCTTTTTTCCACTTGCGTCCTCGCCCCTTACATCTATATCTTCTTCGTTTATAACTTTAATATTAACTTTTGTTGTTTTTCAAATATTTTTTTTCCTTCCTTTTACAATCATTTCTGGAAGCAATAAGATGATATTGGCTCTAATAGAATATTATCCGATACTGATTTATTGTGAGTTTGTTTATAGCTATTTGTTCAATTGTTTCTCTGACAAAGGAAAGATGTACTGTCTGTCTATACAATATTGGCAGTAGATTCGAAATCGAAACAGAAATTGAAAGTTTTACAAATAGTTGTATTTTGCCATTCAAAAAGCTCCATGTTCAGAAGGGGCTTTAATGAGTGCGTACAGGAACTTACAGTGCGACTCGCGACTGCATTACACAATTTCACTTCGTGGTACGGGTATGTTTTATCTATGTTTATTTTTATTCATATCTTGGATTATTCATTACAGTGTCATTAGTAGTAACCTTATAACATTTATACACGAAAATAGGTATATCAAATTTAACTCATCTCCCTCCCCGTATTCATTAAATTTCTCTCTCATCCCTCCCTCCCTTCCTTTCTCCCTCTCTGTCTGTCTTATTATGTTCCTCTCAGGTATGGCAAATGAAAAACAATAGTAATAACAGTTATATTGGGAAATAGGAAGTAATAAAATATTTTATTATTATTACTTCTGCTTCGTCGCTCTCATCACTTCTGTTTTATAACATGTCTCTCCCTTTTTCTCTCTCCTCCTCCCTCCTCTCTCTCTCTCTTTTCTTATCTTCTTTCTCCTTATACGTATTCTCTCTCGTTCTTTCTTTTTTCTCTCTTTATATTCTGTTGTTATCCAATTTTCTCATCTTTCAGTCTTCTTCTGTCGAATCTTCTCAGTAGAGCGCTGCAAAATCTTTGCAGCTGCAGAGAGAAGAACTGCAGATACAGACACGCTGCAAAAACTACACTGAATGTGAAGCACGGGAGGCTTTTCCTCTCAAATTTCAAAAAAGGACCCACAAATGCAGTTGTATCTAGCCACTTAAAAAGGTAGAGTTGTCAGTTGTCCCCAGTTACCTGTAAATTGAGTTGACTATAGTGTCATTTAACTTCTGATTGATCCTGTCTACCAGGATATGTAGTGTAGAAGGGACAGGCAGGACAGGCTATATTTACTAGGTGCTTGTGTTACCCGTCTAAAGCTTAAAGGTGCAAGCTTTACCTATATATCTAAAGCTGGAAGGTACACGCTTTATCTACGAGTATTACCTATCTACATCCTAAACCTTTTTCCCCCAAAGCTCTTCCTGTGCCACCACAAGTTTAAAATTAAATTCTACATCCCCCTTCTGCCTCCACTCGCTTCCGGCCCCCCCTTTTCGTCGAATTTCAAGCTTGATTAGAATTTATTGACTTGAGGTTGTGTCAAGTTTGGGAAAGTAAACAAAATGAAGAGAAGTTAAATAGTAAATCAACATGGAGGGAAACCCTGTTCTCTTAGCTCCCTCTCTTTCCCTATTTCTCTCTCTGTTTCTTCCCCTTTCTCTCTACACACAATTCAAAGGCGTGCGTTGAAATTTATTTTCGTATAAAACATATAATTACTTTTCTATACGAGGGAGAGGGGGAAAGTCGAAAATTTCGACATCTTGAAAGTTTCGTGCGAGAAAAGGAGACCGAACAGGAGAGGAGGGGAAGAAGGAGAACAGAGGAGAGGAGTGGAAGGAGGAGAGAATGGAGAGGAGAGTAGGAGAAGAAAGTTAGAACAGTAATTTTAAAGAAAATCAAAGGAGTAGATAGGCATAAGGAGAAAGAGAGAGAGATAGATAGGAGGGAGATAGGGAGAGAGTCTTTTATAATTAAGCTTGCATTCAGGTAAAGTGTAAAATCATAGTAATAAATACAGGGTAACCGCGTAACAAGCAGAGGTACTAATATACAGGGTCGCATTGCAAAACGCTTTGTAGGTCTTTATTTTATGAGGTTCGACCCATTCTGGGTGGTCTTGAACAAGCAGAGGTACTAATATACAGGGTCGCATTGCAAAACGCTTTGTAGGTCTTTATTTTATGAGGATCGACCCATTCTGGGTGGTCTTGCAAAATGATGTAAAAGTAAAACCTTCAGTCAAGTGTATCTTTCCAATTCTTGTCGTTATTTACCATCCTGTATATTATTGAATTTTCAAGAGAGAGAGAGAGAGAGAGAGCGAGAGCGGTATCAGGTATCCACCGTATCCCTTGAGAGGCTGTTGTTGCTGATTTGCATATTTGACACTGATTTTCAAAATGATAATAATGACTTGCATAGGGTTGCCAGTTGCTGAGTACAGATTTTCTGTCATGTCTTTGAAAAAGGAAATCATGGTACACCTTTATAAGGGTAAGTATCTTGTTTCCTCATGTGCACCACTTTAATAAAAGTAAAATATCCATGTATGTAGGTATAGTATGTAAGTAATTGTACTAGTTGCCGATTTCTAACTGTCTAATTACGCTAACTTTAATACTAATATTGTATTAAAGGGGTATAAAAATCATAAATCATTAAGCAGAAAAGAACCATCCATAAGGAGAATTGCCTTATGGATGGTTCTTTTGTAGTGTGAACGTGTTCCAGGACTTGCTGCATAATAACACCAGTGGGTTCATATAAAAAGGTAGACATTAAATGTCAAATGCTAATGTAATGGAAATGGAACATACCTTATTCAAATACAATACTTTATAATCTTTAGAAAGAAGAGACATTAAATGTCAAATGCTAATGTAATGGAAATGGAACATACCTTATTCAAATACAATACTTTATAATCTTTAGAAAGAAGAACAACAAGACAGAGCGAAAAGCTCTGTTTCCTAGGTACCTGCGAAATAAAATAAATTAAGATTTTTCCCCCTTTTCTGTGTGACAAGATAAGAAATAAAGAATAGCAAAGGGAGAAATATTTAAAAAATCTGAGAGCACAGAAGTGGAGCATAAGAAGGAAAATAGGTTTCAGTGGAGTAGAAAGGTGAATAGAACATTAGAATAATGGTACAAATATTTATTTTATTATTAGAAAAATAGCATTTCTATTGAAATCAGCGTGTTTCGAACTTCCTTTATCAGCGAAGAAAAAAAAAAGTGGTTGAGCCCCACGCGGTAATGAATTGAGTAATTACACGAACATCATTTCTCGGGGATCAGCGGCGAAGATTAGCGAACGTTGGGCGCTAAAGGCGAGCAGGACTATGCACTGGGAGGCAACGGTGCAAATGGGAATTTATTTGGATACTGCTGATAATGTGGGAAAGGGACAAACTTTTTCCTGGACACGCCATTCTGTGAATACTTTTTCCGAGGTATCATGCACCCATTCTTTACCTGTGTGCAGTGTGCACCCATAGTTGACGGCCGTCGATCGACGAGGTGAATCTATGTTGTCGAAGCAGTGTGGACGGTTTCAGTCGATATCGATGGATGTTGATCGACCGACGGCGGTTGACTATGTGTGGACACAACTTTACTTTCCATTTTGGTTCTGTATTGGGAATAACTTTGCAGTTTTATGAACACTATCCGCTTATCGTTGCCTTTTCTTTGCTACTTGAAACGAGGCGAGGTGTCACGTGGTGTAAGGGCCGTACATAACTTCAAAGGCGAACCCAAAATCAATTTTGTTTGCATTTGCCTGAAACGATGAGCAGGAATATTAACTATTCTGCCTGAATTCGGCCATTTCGCAGGGGTGTTCGCTCTTGTGGGTACCATAGGCCATTACACCACGTAGTATCATTGAGTACCTTGGGGATTCATATTCAATTGCGTCCCTTAAAGACACGGTTATTTCCGCTAAAGTCGAAGGGTGGGCGAAATGCACAGTGGACTCCTTTTACTATGTCATGTCCCTGTATAATTTACTTAAGTGCTGTATTTAGCAACAAGATTTACTTATTTTGGCTATGGTCGAGAATAGACTAGGTGAGTCAATGTGAACTCCTCCTTGGCTTCTTTCTTGAGACCGTGTCAGATCCATCGCAAATCACACGGTCTAAAGTCCAGCACATTTTGAACAAAAAGAAATGTCCGAAGGAAAGAAAAAAGTCCCTCAGCCCTACTCTCCCGCCTCCGTATTAACTTTTGTACAAAAGTTTGTAAGCTGCCCCTGTTGTGTGTACTTATACCAAAGTAGATTTAAAAGTTAAACCTTTGAATTTGGGACACTCTGTCTGTATAGTACAGGGTTCAGCAGGAGTCTCTCAAGGCTTTTGCACTGTTTGTGAGAACAGAGGACAACCCTTGTGGGTAACGCGGTAATGAATTGAGTAATTACACGAACATCATTTCTCGGGGATCAGCGGCGAAGATTAGCGAACGTTGGGCGCTAAAGGCGAGCGGGACTATGCACTGGGAGGCAATGGTGCAAATGGGAATTTATGTGGATACTGCTGATATAATGTGGGAAAGGGACAAACTTTTTCCTGTGGACACGCCATTCTGTGAATACTTTTTCCAAGGTATATATCATGGACCCATTCTTAAGCTGTGTGCACACATAGTTGACGGCCGTCGATAGACGAGGTGAATCTATGTTGTCGAAGCAGTGCGGACGGTTTCAGTCGACATGGATCGATGTTGATCGACCGACGGCGGTTGACTATGTGTAGACACAACTTTACATTCCATTTTGGTTCTGTATTGGGAATAACTTTGCAGTTTTATGAACACTATCCGCTTATCGTTGCCTCTTCTTTGCCACTTGAAACGAGGCGAGGTGTCACGTGGTGTAAGGGCCGTACATAACTTCAAAGGCGAACCCAAAAGCATTCCGCAGGGGTGTTCGTCAAAGCACCTAAAGCGACAGGCTATAGAGAAGGGAACAAAGAGATTGAAAAGACTTAAATGTGTTGACCTGGTCACATTTGTCTCATTTTTCCTGGAGCTTTTTTTTCAGTCAGTCAAGGTGTCCAAAATCTCCAAATTGAACAAGAGAGAGAGGGCATGGAAAAGCTTTGGACAATAAATGAGTAGGCAGTATTCACAATTGAAGATGGACGAGCGATAAAGGATTTCAAAGATGTCATTTAGAATATCTACAATCTAAATTTTATTTCTAAATTTATTTTCTAAATTTTAGATTGTAGAGACACAAAACATCTCCCTTGGAGGTTTCAGGAGAAATCATGACTTACCTATAATGGGACGGATGGAAAACACAGTTACCGAAACGCGGATATCGGACATCTGACAATATGGTCAGTTCGCTCTACAATCTACATCATAAGACCTTGGTTAGACTGTCTGCGAGAGTAAAAAGGATTTTTTCAGTCTTAATCTGGCAGTGTAAACAGAGTGATTGCAATGATTTTACTCCACTCTGTACAACATGCCCTAGACTTAAATGGATCGTCCTTTTTTCGTACCCCTGTGTCCGAAGCCCCCAATCCACCCTCAAGAAGGGTTGGTCATTGGCCACGCTGTCTTAACATCGTACATCTGTTACCTTCTTAATACTATTTCCTAACTCCTTTCCAAAAGGGCTCGATCAAAGTGGAAACTTTCACAGCGAGTCTTCCTAACGTCCACATTGGCGTACTAAGTTACCAGGCTTTGTATCTTGCCTCATCTTGACCATATCAAACCATTGCACCGCGTGTGATATATGTCTTTCGGCTAGCTTGGTGGTGGAATATGGTCACCTGTATTTAATTTATTTTCTAAATTTTAGATTGTAGAGACACAAAACATCTCCCTTGGAGGTTTCAGGAGAAATCATGACTTACCTATAATGGGACGGATGGAAAACACAGTTACCGAAACGCGGATATCGGACATCTGACAATATGGTCAGTTCGCTCTACAATCTACATCATAAGACCTTGGTTAGACTGTCTGCGAGAGTAAAAAGGATTTTTTCAGTCTTAATCTGGCAGTGTAAACAGAGTGATTGACACAGTTACCAAAACGCGGATATCGGACATCTGACAATATGGTTAGTTCGCTCTACAATCTACATCATAAGACCGTGTTTAGACTGTCTGCGAGAGTAAAAAGGAATTTTTCAGTCTTAATCTGGCAGTGTAAACAGAGTATATTCCATTCTACATCAGGGCAATACCTATTGAAATGATTTTACTCCACTCTGTACAACATGCCCTAGACTTAAATGGATCGTCCTTTTTTCGTACCCCTGTGTCCGAAGCCCCCAATCCACCCTCAAGAAGGGTTGGTCATTGGCCACGCTGTCTTAACATCGTACATCTGTTACCTTCTTAATACTATTTCCTAACTCCTTTCCAAAAGGGCTCGATCAAAGTGGAAACTTTCACAGCGAGTCTTCCTAACGTCCACATTGGCGTATTAAGTTACCAGGCTTTGTGCCTTTCCAAAAGGGCTCGATCAAAGTGGAAACTTTCACAGCGAGTCTTCCTAACGTCCACATTGGCGTACTAAGTTACCAGGCTTTGTGTCTTGCCTCATCTTGACCATATCAAACCATTGCACCGCGTGTGATATAGGTATGTCTTTCGGCTAGCTTGGAGGTGGAATATGGTCACCTGTATTTAGCAACAAGATTGATTATGTTCGCGGATTTGGCGATTATGTTCGCGGATTTGGCGATTTTGTTCGCGGATTTCGCGATTTCGTTCGCGGATTTCGCGATTTTGTTCGCGAATTTTGCGATTATGCTCGCGGATTTCGCGATTACGTGGATCGCGATTATGTTCGCGGATTTCGCGATTATGTTCGCGGATTTGGCGATTTTGTTCGCGGATTTGGCGATTATGTTCGCGGGTTTCGCGATTATGTTCGCGGATTTCGCGATTATGTTCGCGGATTTCGCGATTATGTTCGCGGGTTTCGCGATTATGTTCGCGGATTTCGCGATTATGTTCGCGGATTTTGTGATTATGTTCGCGGATTTGGCGATTATGGTCGCGGATTTGGCGATTTTGTTCGCGGATTTTGCGATTATGTTCGCGGATCTGGCAATTATGTTCGCGGATTCGCGTCCCGAATCGACATTTTGGATATTTGATTATGTTCGCGGATCTGGCAATTATGTTCGCGGATTCGCGTCCCGAATCGACATTTTGGATATTTGGCAAGCCTACTTATACTGATTGGTACCTGCCCGCAAGTCATTTTTTTTTTGTAATTTGGCCCTTAAAGGTCCGCTTTAGCTATTAGGTCTATTACCCATATAGGTACGATCCAGGAATTTCCCAGCATAACTCCGGCCCTGATTCGAGCATTCACTAATAGCGTTAACAATACGGCAAGAGCAGAGAGGTTAAGGTACAGGAGCTTATGTCGTTTCTGTAATGAAATAAAATAATAATATATCGAGGAAATCAAATTTCAGACCCGAATCTTCAGGAATTTCCTAGCATAACTCCGGGCCTGATTCGAGCATTCACTAATAGCGTTAACAATACGGCAAGAGCAGAGAGGTTAAGGTACAAGAGCTTATGTCGTTTCTGTAATGAAATAAAATAATAATATATCGAGGAAATCAAATTTCAGACCCGAATCTACATGCCTACACTGGGGCAATTTTATCCTTTTTCCTTCGAATTCATCTTCTGGGAACCTTCAACTATGTAGGTACCTGTGTATATGGAAAGTTCAGATTTTCTTTGGAGTCCCAAGGAAAGAAAATTTTGGGACTCTAAATATTTTTCATGAGCAAGTTGCGATGGTACTAGAATCCAATTTGTCCCATCTCGTGTAACCAACGGGGAATGTGCAGGGAAAAGTGATTTCGACACATCCACCAATGAAATTCCCATGATGGACTAAATGGTAACTTGGACAAAAACTTCCTAGTTCCTAGTCGTTCATTGCAACTATCTCTTCAAGTTCATCTCGGGAATGTGCAGGGAAAAGTGATTTCGACACATCCACCAATGAAATTCCCATGATGGACTAAATGGTAACTTGGACAAAAACTTCCTAATTCCTAGTCGTTTATTGCAACTATCTCTTCAAGTTCATCTCTCTAATTAGTCTAATTCCACCACTGCATACAAAAACCTGTGAAAAAAACTCCAAGACATCTTCTTACCTAATTTTTTTCAAACAACAATGAAGAAGGGGGAAACCCCAAGTAAGAAAGAAAAATGATTTTCCACAAAACTTTTCATTCCGTGAACACAGAGAATGAGAGAAAAGTATAAAAAAACTGAAAGTTTGGAAAGAGAATTTTCCTTTCTCATTTTGGGGGAAACCCCAAGTAAGAAAGAAAAATGATTTTCCACAAAACTTTTCATTCCGTGAACACAGAGAATGAGAGAAAAGTATAAAAAAAACTGAAAGTTTGGAAAGAGAATTTTCCTTTCTCATTTTTTAGGTAGAAGGAAAACTGGGTACCCAACAAATTGGAGGCGCCTTTTTTATGTGAGGGGGAAAATGGATTTTTAAAGGAATAAAATTTGTACCTATGGTTACAGGAATTGATATCTAGGCATTTTAAATTTTGTCATCTATATTGCTGTTCATTTGACGTTCTTCAAAATAGTCTTACAGTTTGTCCGATTTCGACAAAAGTCAAACCATGTTTTGGGACCAATCATATATACATATAGGAGCCATTTTTATACCAATGCTCATTATTTGCTTCTTTGGCATTGTAGTTTTTTACCCAGTGGCATAATGAAAAGCTTTTTCTAATGATTCACTGATATTGGGCCCATTCAACACAACATTACAGAATTCACTGATATCACAATACAATAAATTCCTATACGGATACGCCGACAGCAAGAAATATAATGATAAAGCGAATGGTTGCAAGGGAAAAGAAAGAAAAGAGGAGGGGGAAGAAATAGAAGATGAATGTGAGGGGGAAAATGGATTTTTAAAGGAATAAAATTTGTACCTATGGTTACAGGAATTGATATCTAGGCATTTTAAATTTTGTCATTTATATTGCTGTTCATTTGACGTTCTTCAAAATAGTCTTACAGTTTGTCCGATTTCGACAAAAGTCAAACCATGTTTAGGGACCAATCATATATATAGGAGCCATTTTTCTACCAATGCTCATTATTTGCTTCTTTGGCATTGTAGTTTTTTACCCAGTGGCATAATGAAAAGCTTTTTTTAATGATTCACTGATATTGGGCCCATTCAACACAACATTACAGAATTCACTGATATCACAATACAATAAATTCCTATACGGATACGCCGACAGCAAGAAATATGATAAAGCGAATGGCAGCAAGGGAAAAGAAAGAAAAGAGGAGGGGGAAGAAATAGAAGATGAAAAAAGTGTGAAGAGCAAAACTTCTCTGATGGCTTTTTTTGAAAATTTTAAAGCTGTTTTTAATGACGTGATTTTTTCTTCTTTTTCCTCCCTAGATTTTTAGCCCGTCCTTCCTTTATTAGATGGATGGGTGACTTAAACATTATGTTGGTAGTTACTAGGAATTAAAAGGAATAAAGGGAGAACGGGCTCTAGTCTTGATTTTAAATCATTACATGAAAGTAAAATCAAGTCAATAATGATAATAAACTGAATATTAAACAAATTAAGTAGGTACATAGGTATTCTTTAACCACGATCGAATAAACTACGGGCTAAAAAATTCCCGGAAGGACGGGCCCAGCTTCTTCGTCTTCTTTAGGCCGTCCTTTTGGCAAAATTGGATTGTCACAGGTAAGATAAAGATCAATTATTCCTGCCCACCTTTTTATTACCTATTGTAGGTTTACATTGAATGACTTACAGGAGACGTTCACTATTAAACGAAGAAATAGTGTGAACGTTCGCTGAAATTTCAACTTTCCTTCTGAGTGTCCCCCAAATCAAGTGATTCATGATCAGAAGGGAACTGAAGGGGCCAACAATAATATAATATTATTCTTTAGAATAAATACAGGCAAATATAAATGTGAATTCACCAGCTGTGGTTGGTATTAAGATTTTTGTACGAAAATTTTCACAATAAATTATTTCAGCAGCATCAGTTTTTCCCCCTTTTCGGACTACATTCCACCTGATTAGGTGCTTTTATTAAGAAAACCAATGGCTTCGAATTCCAAGGTTTCTCTCATAAAATTATTACTTATCAAAGTCCCTAGGTAAATGTCATATATGTACATGTGTGCATTGTGCATATCCACGCATTTCCCCACAATAAATTATTTCAGCAGCATCAGTTTTTCCCCCTTTTCGGACTACATTCCACCTGATTAGGTGCTTTTATTAAGAAAACCAATGTCTTCGAATTCCAAGGTTTCTCTCATAAAATTATTATACGTATCAAAGTCCCTAGGTAAATGTCATATATGTACATGTGTGCATTGTGCATATCCACGCATTTCCTAGTACATATGTGTTTTATATGTTTACATCAGGGGAAAACAGTTTGTGAAACGGTCCTCATAACGCCATAATTAAAATGAGAGAGGACAAACAAATAGGGAGAGGGGGAGGTGGAAAAGAAAGGTAAATATAGAGAGAGGGAGAGAAAGAGAGCTAGAGATAGCTCATATTAAAATTTTCCCTTCAAAACTGTGGAAGTTTGCATACTCATCATGTTTACTCTGATTCTCTGGGGAAAAGAGAGCGGAAATAGGAAGAGAAAGAGAGGGCGAGAAAGAAAGGAAAAGAGAGGGAGGGAGAGAACTTCAAAACTGTGGAAGTTTGCATACTCATCATGTTTACTCTGATTCTCTGGGGAAAAGAGAGCGGAAATAGGAAGAGAAAGAGAGGGAGAGAGAGAAAGGAAAAGAGAGGGAGGGAGAGAGAGAGAAATAGGCTATATTGGCATCTTCCCCAAAGGGTTGTGTTAACGTCCCTGACCTAAACATCGCAAGTAGGTTGTAGGTTTAGAGAGTTGGTCTACAAAAAATTTACATCAATCTCTACAATTTGCATTTCTTTCTCTGCCTCCTCCACTTTCAAATCTACAAAAAATTTACATCAATCTCTACAATTTGCATTTCTTTCTCTGCCTCCTCCACTTTCAAACTCTCTCTCTCTCCCTCTCTCTCTCCTTCTCTTCCTCCACTTTTCTCATACTAAAAAAAGTAATCTAAAAAATTAAAAAAAGGCTCAAAATGAAAATGTGAAAATTATTTCCAAGTTCCATTTACATTACAATCCCTGTTTCTCTCTCCCAGCTCCCTTTTTCGAATTTTCGGTTAAAATATAATTATTATGGACACGATGTAATTTAGATTGTAATCATTGTCCCGGGGCTCTCCTACACCCCCTTAGCCCCCTGTACATTTTATGCTGTACAAATTTACTTCTTAATTATCCTTTTTGGCCGAGCGGACGAGCGCGGGTGCATTCTATGTGAAAATTTCGGCGTGTTTTTCAGCGCCATTTCGTTTTAATTTTCATGTGTGGCCGAGAGGTGTTGGGGCCGGGGGCCTAATGTTCATAACAGTGCGGGGAAATGGTGGATGTGCTAAATTCACCCCTTACCATTATATCAAACGTATGACCTACCTACAAATCTACAGATATTGGAACTTATACAAACAGTATTTTCTCGTAAATTAGATAAATATTAGACACCCATAAAAGATAATTGGTTACCTCATTTTATATGACTAAGGTTCTTGGGGATTCCCTTAGGGCTAGAGTTTCCTAAGAACCCTGTTCATATATACAATAAGTAGCAATTATTGTTTTCTCGTTCAATTAGTGACTAACCTGAGAGGAAAATTGTACGTCACATCACAACTATAATATCTATAAATTTTCATCATAACACGCCATTTCCTCCACAAATAGATAAATATTAGACACCCATAAAAGATAATTGGTTACCTCATTTTATATGACTAAGGTTCTTGGGGATTCCCTTAGGGCTAGAGTTCCCTAAGAACCCTGGTCATATACAATAAGTAGCAATTATTGTTTTCTCGTTCAATTAGTGACTAACCTGAGAGGAAAATTGTACGTCACAACTATAATATCTATAAATTTTCATCATAACACGCCATTTCCTCCACAAGGTTGGGTGGATAAATTGATAACTTTACGTAATAGAGCAATCTGGAAAGGATACACTGTCCACTAAATGGACATTTAACAGATATAAGCTCACTTTTCCCCGTACTAAAGAGCATTTGACCAAAGTGGTCCATAAATAAGGTAGAGTACAATTAGGTAGACATTTATTTGGAAGTAATGGCCGGGCTGTGATGACCACTGGTGACCTATTTAGGGGCAATGGGACTGTGGACACAAAGCGAGACCAGGGCCGGAGCGTTCGGGGCCTGCGGAGGCCGAGATGAAAGGATTCTCCGATACTACGGATATAATGGCCGGGCTGTGATGACCACTGGTGACCTATTTAGGGGCAATGGGACTGTGGACACAAAGCGAGACCAGGGCCGGAGCGTTCGGTGCCTGCGGAGGCCGAGATGAAAGGATTCTCCGATACTACGGATCTGAGTCGAATAAGAAATACATTATAGGATAGACTTGCGAACTTGAATTGTCATGGAGGCTCATAATCTGATACCTCCTATAGGTCTCAAATTCTCATCATGTCGGTGTCACCAAAATTTACCTACACATTTAATAGGATAAAAGATCAGAATGATGTAGTGATGTACTCTAACTACGGATATGAGTCGAATAAGAAATACATTATAGGATAGACTTGCGAACTTGAATTGTCATGGAGGCTCATAATCTGATACCTCCTATTAGGTCATCATGTCGGTGTCACCAAAATTTAGCTACACATTTAATAGGATAAAAGATCAGAATGATGTAGTGATGTACTCTGAGAAATTCATCAATGTTGCCTTCTACTTCTAAAACTTCACTGTCTACTCTCGTAAAATCGCCCAGGAACCCGTTATCTTCAGTCATGAAATTCATGTTCAAATCCTATCTCTGAAGATGATCCATCTTGAACAACGTCCCTGCCTAAAACAGGCAAAACATAAACTCCGTCTGTAGGAGAAGCAGGGGTCGAATGGAATAAAACCCCTTCGGAGGGGCAGCAGGGGAAACTGGAATGGAAGCTAAACTGGCCAGTGTTGTGGCTTAGTTCAGACTTGGAAACATACATTGGATGAAATTTATGTGTCTGCCCTCCTTCAGTTATGAAATTCATGTTCAAATCCTATCTCTGAAGATGATCCATCTTGAACAACGTCCCTGCCTAAAACAGGCAAAACATAAACAGTCCCTCTGTAGGAGAAGCAGGGGTCGAATGGAATAAAACCCCTTCGGAGGGGCAGCAGGAGAAACTGGAATGGAAGCTAAACTGGCCGGTGTTGTGGCTTAGTTCAGACTTGGAAACATACATTGGATGAAATTTATGTGTCTGCCCTCGGACAGTGTTGTAAAAGCTTCTCTCAGCATTTTTATTTAACTTTTTTACTATAATGAAATAAAACAGCTGAATGTTCTATACCTCGGCACTGACTTTTTATTTTTTAAATTTATTTTATGTGTTCTACAGATGAGTTTTGAAAAAGGTCAGAGAGTATCGTCAGAAGTTGTATGATGTTTGGACAATACTCTTTACGTTGCGTTGTCTTTCCTCGTCTTTTGACATTTTGACCAAAGGTCTTCTTGTTGTTTCAACATTTGTTTCAATGTCTTTTACGTATATTGAGGAATATTTTCAAATATTGGCATTTGGTGAATTGAATATACCTCCCTATAGGTCGTAGGAACTCCAATGTTTCCCTATTACATTTATCTGTACCTATTCGCACATCTCACACCTCGCAAAGAGTAACGTGGAGTGTTGAGTGCAACATTCTGTGGAAGTTCTTTCCAGGAACAGACCCTAGAACCGCATTGCCAGTTTCATCTTTCAACATTTATCAAGTTTCAAACGAATAATTGCTTCCATGCTCGTATTCTTCGAAACAAAGGCAGACTTATTGAACCGTCTGTAACAATTCACACCCTTTTCTCTCACCCCCTTCCCTTTTTCGTTAAAACACAACATGAAAAGAAGAACAATACAGAGAGAGTGGGCGGGAGGAAAAAAATTGGAAAATTAGGTTACAAATTTTCTTTTTTATTAACTTTTAGAACAAAGAATTTCCTTAATTAATAATAAAATTTTCCAGGCTTTCTCCACACCAGAGCTTCCCCCTCCACTTCTTCCCCTTGCTTCTCACATTTTGCTTAAAATGTTTCATCGAATTGATTTATAAATTGAAAAAGTTTTCTTTCAAGTTATTTTCTTCCTTCACTTTCTCCTCGTTCCACCTCCTCTGTTCTGCTTTTTTCGTTCTTTATCGCTCTCTCTATACTTGTGCCGGAGAAAGTTTTCATTTAGAAAAAAGAAAAAGTATATTGAAGAAAACAAAAAGTAGGAAAATTTTGTGGTCTCTCTGTGCAAGGTTGTAAACCACTCGACTAGGCAACTACTCCCAGGATGCGTCAGCTTGTACTTTCAAGTTATTTTCTTCCTTCACTTTCTCCTCGTTCCACCTCCTCTGTTCTGCTTTTTTCGTTCTTTATCGCTCTCTCTATACTTGCGCCGGAGAAAGTTTTCATTTAGAAAAAGTATATTGAAGAAAACAAAAAGTAGGAAAATTTTGTGGTCTCTCTGTGCAAGGTTGTAAACCACTCGACTTGGCAACTACTCCCAGGATGCGTCAGCTTGTACTCCTAAAATGGGTACGTTCATAGTTTTCAATCACACGAATAACTAAATTTATATTAATAAGGTAGGCATACCTAATATAGGTACAATCAAGGTACCTTATATTGGAAAATAACAAGCTGGACAGTACAAAATGTATTACATATGCTGTAAAAACAATGTTTAAAAAAAAGGTGTATTACATAGCAAAGCATAAACTGTTATTACGAATGGAAATTTACAATATGTTCATTGAACAATTGAATAAAACTCATTGTACAATTGAACTATTCTTGGTTTATGTTCCATAGTACAATCAAGGTACCTTATATTGGAAAATAACAAGCTGGACAGTACAAAATGTATTACATATGCTGTAAAAACAATGTTTAAAAAAAGGTGTATTACATAGCAAAGCATAAACTGTTATTACGAAGAGAAAATTTTCAAGTTTGATGAACAGTTTAATCCGACTGTAACGAGATTGGAAAAAAACAATCCAATATGGCGGAGCAAAATTTACAAGAAACAAAATAACAAACTGATAAATTAACAAAAGAAAAAGAAAATTGAATAAAGAAAGAAAGAAAAAAAAAAAAATATTGAAAAATTCTAACAAGTGAAAAATTCTAATTCTAATTGAGTCTACGTACTACATTATTAAAATTCACTGTTACGAGTATTTCCTTTTTTTGGTCTCAGGTCCACCTTTACGTAAGGAATTTAACCGAGTAAAATGGCAATATTTTGACCATTAGCCACCAATGAACAGAAGTTCCTTTCAGTTTACTTGTACGCTCTATCTGTGACAATCTGTGCTTTTGGGAGTCAAAGTGGCCTGTATGTTAGGTTGTTAATCTTGACCAAAAGGTGCATCCCAAATACAGTGCATGAGAGCACAGAAGTGGAGCATAAGAAGGAAAATAGGTTTCAGTGGAGTAGAAAGGTGAATAGAACATTAGAATAATGGTACAAATATGAAGTAGTGTATTAGAAAAATGGTAGAGATATCAGTGGAGTATTAGAAAAATGGTCGAAATACAAGTGGAATATTAGAAATATTAGGAAAAAATGGTTAGAAGATGTACCCAAAATGGTTAGAAGATGTACCCACTTGCATACCTTAAAAAAAAGGTATTTCCCCAAGAGAATTATGAATCGTTTCTGTGAAAGCCACTGATGTAATGGAATCCAAAAGAAGGGGTAGGTATTTGAGAGATTAGATAATGTTGAGCGGGTGGATAGAAAGAGATAGAAAAAGAAAAATAAATTGGAGAGAGAGAGAGAGAAAGGGAGCGTATAAAACGAAGACGAATCTAACTTGAGTTCAAAGTTTAAACGTTTCTCTTTTATTCATGCTAAAAAAAAAGAGGCATTTCAGTAATATTTTTCAATTCCGGTTGACAAATCCCGTAGGACAGGGAGAGAGGGTCATTTTGAAGCTGTCCTTTTTTCCATGTGAAGATAACGCCTGTGGGATGTACGTATGTATATCAAGGATTCAGGGGGTGTTTTTCAATTCCGGTTGACAAATCCCGTAGGACAGGGAGAGAGGGTCATTTTGAAGCTGTCCTTTTTTCCATGTGAAGATAACGCCTGGGGGATGTACGTATGTATCAAGGATTCAGGGGGTTGTTGATCTGGGAGTGTGAATGTATGAGGGGGGAACCAACATTTAAAATGCTGAAAGCTGTGAGCGCTGTTTCAAGGAAGTGAGCGCTGTTTCTGAGAAAACCTCTCAGGAAAAAAGAGGGTTTTAAAGCAGTTTTTCCTAGAATACTTAGAGGTTTGATGTTGTTGACTTACCTACCAGAGGTCGCCACGTTAGATGACTTTTTCAGAATTCCTGAAATCAAGTAGAACCAACATTTAAAATGCTGAAAGCTGTGAGCGCTGTTTCAAGGAAGTGAGCGCTGTTTCTGAGAAAACCTCTCAGGAAAAAAGAGGTTTTTAAAGAAGTTTTTCCTAGAATACTTAGAGGTTTGACATTGTTGACTTACCTACCAGAGGTCGCCACGTTAGATGACTTTTTCAGAATTCCTGAAATCAAGTAAAAGGGCATTAGTGAACCAGTATTGTGCAGCATGCTACAGAAAAGTACACACGTCTCAGAAGGGTGGTGAACTTTCAAAGTGGTCTGCAGAAGCATATTAATTGGAAAAGTCTGGGAAGAAATTTTCTCATTCGCAAATCTGACTACACCATCAAACCACCGCCCGCCACCTCGCAAAAACCGCACACATTGAAAACTTCAGCACATAATTTACTTCCCTCACCTTCTTTCTGAGAACTCTCTCCTCTCCGTCTCCTCCTTTCTGAGAACTCTCTCCTCCCTCCCTCTTTCTTTCTCAAATTCTTTTCAACTCCTGTTCCTCTGGTCCACTCGCAAAAACCGCACACATTGAAAACTTCAGCACATAATTTACTTCCCTCACCTTCTTTCTGAGAACTCTCTCCTCTCCGTCTCCTCATTTCTGAGAACTCTCTAATCCCTCCCCCTTTCTTTCTCAAATTCTTTTCAACTCCTGTTCCTCTGGTCCGAATTTTCTTCTCGTATTGGTTCTTCAATTTTCTCTCGCTCTCTCTGTTCCTCCGATTTTCGCATTTCCCTCCCTTCCTCTCTTTCTCATATTTTCTCCTCTCCCTCCCTTTTCCTTCAATTTTCTTCTCATCCTCCCACTTTCTTATACTTTTCCCCCTTTCCCTACTTTTTTTTTTCTCTGAATTCTCTCCCACTCTTTCTTCCTCGAATTCCCTGCACTCCCTCCCAAATGGCAAATTGGTGCGGATCTCAAATTGCCGATTTCCCTTTTTTTTTGGGAGGTATTTTTTTTCCAGACAACTTTACAGCTAAGTCAAGAACTAGCACTTAAACATAATTCTATTGTTTGATATAGGGAGAGTTAGAGAGCGAGAGGAATAGAGAGAAACAGAGGGTGAGAGAAAGATAGAGAGCTCATATTGTTTTTCAATATTGTTTGTTTTGATCGTGCTCCTTATGTCCTTATCGGTACCTTTTCTCTCTCTCTCTATCTCTCTCATCCCTCCCTCCCTTCCTTTCTCCCTCTCTGTCTGTCTTATTATGTTCCTCTCAGGTATGGCAAATGAAAAACAATAGTAATAACAGTTATATTGGGAAATAGGAAGTAATAAAATATTTTATTATTATTACTTCTGCTTCGTCGCTCTCATCACTTCTGTTTTTTTATAACATGTCTCTCCCTTTTCTCTCTCCTCCTCCCTCCTCTCTCTCTCTCTCTCTCTCTTTTCTTATCTTCTTTCTCCTTATACGTATTCTCTCTCGTTCTTTCTTTTTTCTCTCTTTATATTCTGTTGTTATCCAATTTTCTCATCTTTCAGTCTTCTTCTGTCGAATCTTCTCAGTAGAGCGCTGCAAAATCTTTGCAGCTGCAGAGAGAAGAACTGCAGATACAGACACGCTGCAAAAACTACACTGAATGTGAAGCACGGGAGGCTTTTCCTCTCAAATTTCAAAAAAGGACCCACAAATGCAGTTGTATCTAGCCACTTAAAAAGGTAGAGTTGTCAGTTGTCCCCAGTTACCTGTAAATTGAGTTGACTATAGTGTCATTTAACTTCTGACTGATCCTGTCTACCAGGATATGTAGTGTAGAAGGGACAGGCAGGACAGGCTATATTTACTAGGTGCTTGTATTACCTACGTCTAAAGCTTAAAGGTACGTGATTTACCTATACCCACTTAAAATGGTAGAGTTGTCAGTTGTCCCCAGTTACCTGTGAATTGAGTTGACTATAGTATCATTTAACTTCTGACTGATCCTGTCTACCAGGATATGTTGTGTAGAAGGGACAGGCAGGACAGGCTATATTTACTAGGTGCTTGTATTACCTACGTCTAAAGCTTAAAGGTGCAAGCTTTACCTATACGTATTACCAATACATCTAAAGCTGGAAGGTACACGCTTTATCTACGAGTATTACCTATCTACATCCTAAACCTTTTTCCCCCCAAAGCTCTTCCTGTGCCACCACAAGTTTAAAATTAAATTCTACATCCCCCTTCTGCCTCCACTCGCTTCCGGCCCCCCCTTTTCGTCGAATTTCAAGCTTGATTAGAATTTATTGACTTGAGGTTGTGTCAAGTTTGGGAAAGTAAACAAAATGAAGAGAAGTTAAATAGTAAAACAACATGGAGGGAAACCCTGTTCTCTTTTTTTATGGGTTTTTCACTTTGTATTACCTCGGGTTTTATGGCAAACCCCAGCATGTAGGGTATTTGCTATTAGGGGCATCGTGAAATTGGAAGTTTAAAAATCTGGTCGTTTAATTTATTCGGAGATTGTCAGGTCACATTAGTGATTAGGTGAATGCTGAATTATAAATGGTGCATCTGTTGTGTTGTCCTGCTAAGCTACGTAATATTTTGATTGAAATGCCTTTCTTTAGTGCACTCCTTAAATAGTAAGGAGGAAAAACAGTTTTAGGGAATATAAGGAGCTCTCCTCAGAGTATTTTTTACTTTCTATTTATTCCCCCTAGTTCAACTTACCTATGAAATTCACTTTCATTTTTATCTGCATTTAAATGTTGATGTTCGGTATATGCAATATGCTATAAGAATTCACAGGATTTTTCTCATTTTACTGCTTCCTTTCCTCAACATCTTCCTCTTCAAAACTATACTTGGACTAAATTACACAATTTATACAAGTACACATGCTATTTTACTTCTTATCTCTCAGCAGTAGGGAAAAATAATTTCTTCCTCTTTTTTTGCGAAAGTGTAGAATCTGGGTGGTCCTCTCAAGGGTGATGATAGCAGGTTTTTAGGAGGACGTTTCAAAGTGGATTTGCTAAATGAAATTAGCTTAAGAGTTTGCAATGCTCAGGCCTTTAGATTTCAGCCAAAGTTGCTCGAACTTGGCAAAGGGATTCGATAAATTGGGCCCTGTTTCCAGAAGGTACGGTTCGGCCGTTATTCAGGGCCAAAGTTCCGTTGTTTAGGACTATACAGGGAAAAAGGTCAAAAGTAACTAGTGCTTCTCACGACTTTACCTTTAGCCACAGGTCGCTCAAATTTTGTAGACAGCTTCCATAATTAATGATGATCAAAATGTCTGTGGGCCGGACCTCAAGAAATTTACTGTTCGGCCGCTATTTAACGTCAAATCTTTGAAAAAGCTCAAAAAGAGTTCGCAATTTTCAGGCCTTTAAATTTCATCCGAAATCGAACATGGCACAGAGATTATGTATAGCCTTCAGGGTAGATACCCGCAGATTTCTCTCTTCTCTCTCCTTCTTTATCTCTCTGTCACTCTCCAGCTCCCTCTCTTTCCTTAAAGGGGGAAAAAAAAAAAAAAAAAAAAAAAAAAAAAAAAAAAATGTAGGCAAAAACTTTTACTTTATGATCTCGATGGGCAATAATAATGAATTTTATTTGAATTTTTATAATTAAATACTTGTGGGATAGATGTGGCCAGCGCTTAATACCAGCCATTAATATTTTTTCCAGGGGATAGGACTGTCCCCTGAGACAACTAGGGGTTCTCATTAATTTCTGTACTTTGAGAGCCATACCTATGGTCCCCGTGTAGAATCTGGGTGGTCCTCTCAAGGGTGATGATAGCAGGTTTTTAGGAGGACGTTTCAAAGTGGATTTGCTAAATGAAATTAGCTCAAGAGTTTGCAATGCTCAGGCCTTTATATTTCAGCCAAAGTTGCTTGAACTTGGCAAAGAGATTCGATAAATTGGGCCCTGTTTCCAGAAGGTACGGTTCGGCCGTTATTCCGGACCAAAATTCCGCTATTTAGGGCTGTACAGGGAAAAAGGTCAAAAGTAACTAGTAACTAGCGCTTCTCACGACTTTACCTTTAGCTACAGGCCGCTCAAATTTTGCAGACAGGTTCCATAATTAATGATGATCAAAATGTCTGTGGGCCGGACCTCAAGAAATTTACTGTTCGGCTGCTATTTAACGTCAAATCTTTGAAAAAGCTCAAAAAGAGTTCGCAATTTTCAGGCCATTAAATTTCATCCGAAATCGCTCGAACATGGCACAGAGATTATGTATAGCCTTCAGGGTAGATACCCGCAGATTTCTCTCTTCTCTCTCCTTCTTTATCTCTCTGTCACTCTCCAGCTCCCTCTCTTTCGCTATTTCTCTCTCTGTTTCTTCCCCTTTCTCTACACACAATTCAAAGGCGTGCGTTGAAATTTATTTTCGTATAAAACATATAATTACTTTTCTATACGAGGGAGAGGGGGAAAGTCGAAAATTTCGACATCTTGAAAGTTTCGTGCGAGAAAAGGAGACCGAACAGGAGAGGAGGGGAAGATATACGAGGGAGAGGGGGAAAGTCGAAAATTTCGACATCTTGAAAGTTTCGTGCGAGAAAAGGAGACCGAACAGGAGAGGAGGGGAAGGAGGAGAACAGAGGAGAGGAGGGGAAGGAGGAGAGAATGGAGAGGAGAGTAGGAGAAGAAAGTTAGAGCAGTAATTTTAAAGAAAATCAAAGGAGTAGATAGGCATAAGGAGAAAGAGAGAGGGATAGATAGGAGGGAGATAGGGAGAGAGTCTTTTATAATTAAGCTTGCATTCAGGTAAAGTGTAAAATCATAGTAATA
>NW_007379756.1:32469-40596 GCF_000475195.1 Diaphorina citri | reverse complement strand
GTCCACTTACGTGTTTTTCCAAGATCTTTATTAAACAAGATAAAACTGCTATTGGGCGGTAGTTGGAATATTCATCTTATTCCTGTTTCTTATAAACAGGTGATATTCTTGAAATCTTCATTCCTGTAGGTATCTTGCCTTCTGTGATTATCTTGTTAAATAATGTCAACAAAATGTTTTGTAGAGATAAGATATTATTTTTGATGTCCTTAGGTCGTATCCCATCATTACCAGCTGCTTTCCTTTCACCCTTTTTTTTTTTTTTTTTTTTTTTTTTTTTTTTGAAAAATTTTATAGATGTATATTTTTTTACAACAAGGGTTTACATACAGAATGATTTTAATTATTTAAATATCAGTGAAATGTAATGTCTCAGAAGGTCGTCCAGATACGAACCTTTCCACAGTAATTGGACCCTTTATACTGTATCGCCTAGTATGCCCGGGACCACAATGTTTAAACTTGGATCAAGTTAGAGAATTAGATTAACCAATCTGTTAGGTTCAATGCATCTCCACAGGGGTTATAGTAGTTCAGTAGTGTTTTTTTAAGAGGTTTGACAGAGGGAACTGTAACTGCTAAGGTCTTATCGTCCCGAAATCGAAGAGAGAAGGAAGACAGGTAGGAGAAAGCCAGCTGTTTCGAGAACGAACATTACCCCATGACCCATGAGGATAAAATCCGCCCCCGGCGGGAATGGAACCCATGGCATAGCACTTACAAGGCAGACCCGCTACCAACCAAGCAAACTAGGCTGGCTCAGTAGTGTTTGTTTCTGCAAATGTCAGGTTATTTGACCAATAAGTCATTTTACCTCTGGCTTCCCGATCTTTATCTACAAACAAATTAATCCATTTGTTCAACTTAATCTAAATTTAAACTCATCGAGGTCCAGGACAAAGTCCTATTTTATCACAATGTTTCCACAGCTCCCTCTTCACTTATCGTTCACTCCGGGCAGTGTCCGTCCCTTCTTGATTGACTTCTTAATCTTCTTCTTGATCTTCTGGTCTTTCCTTGACTTGAGATTTTCCTTTCGCTTCTTCTGTCGGCTCTCCATCTGCTTCTGTTCTTGATCGACTTCTTAATCTTCTTCTTGATCTTCTGGTCTTTCCTCGACTTGAGATTTTCCTTTCGCTTCTTCTGTCGGCTCTCCATCTGCTTCTGCGTGTGCTCTATCCTTTCCTTCCACTTCTTCTCGGACTTCTTCTTCCGATCTTCAACTCGCTTGATGGACTTTTTGATTTTCTCCTTGTCGTCTTTAACCCGAACACCTTCTGCCTTGTTCAGTACATTATTCCAGAGGACTTTGTCCTGGATTTTGGCGGCCTTGTCTATGTTGCCTGGAAAAGTGGAGGGAAGTCTGGGATTAGTCTAAATCCTAAATTATTTAAGTAGGTACTGATTAATTAGTTAGACTGCCAGTTTGGAACAAGATGTCCACCCCATTGAGCTTACAGAGCACCTCTTTTTTATAGAAATTTGTTGATACATATGACGAACAGCCACCTTGAGTAATTCTATAAATTTTCTTTTTAAACCACAACTTGCTTTAAGAACCTAACTACTTATTTCTTTTGTCCTCACAAGGCTGAGGAGTATACATACCACATATTTCAAGAAAGAAAACTCTTAACCCTACCAAGTGAAGCTACTTTACTTGAAACTTGACTTTGTCTTTTAGGCCCTTAAACCCTTCAATTGAGTAATTCTATAAATTTTCTTTTTAAACCACAACTTGCTTTAAGAACCTAACTACTTATTTCTTTTGTCCTCACAAGGCTGAGGAGTGTACATACCACATATTTCAAGAAAGAAAACTCTTGACTCTACCAAGTGAAGCTACTCTACTCTACTTGAAACTTGACTTTTGTCTTTTAGGTTCTTGAACCTCGCAATTTTTTGTACATGACTGCTAACAGTATGATGGAGGACTTCTAGTTGATAGACATTTGTTTTATTAACAACAGCCTCCTACAGTAATTCTATAACATTTTCTTTTTACTCTGGTAATGCTGCTCACAAGCCCCTGCTTGATTAAAGTGCCTAACTACTTCATTATTTATTTTTTGTTTTCACAAGGCTGAGAAGTGAGTGTACCTACCACATATTCCAAGAAAGAAAGAAAAAAAACTTTTGACTCTACCAAGTGAAGCTACTTTACTTGAAACTTGACTTTGTCTTTTAGGCCCTTAAACCCTTCAATCATTTGTATCTGAACAGTAACATTTCTTACCTTTCTCCTTCAGTTTTGAGATGAGCCGTTGAGTTTTCTCCAACTTCTGCAGTGCCACCTGAGGTCTGTCCTTGGCGGGTTTAGCTTTCACAGATTCATCCACAACGTCCAGCTTATTGAACACAATACTACCCTTAGCTACAGGTACTTCGGTCACTGGCTTTATGGTTGCTTTGCAGTCTATTTCAGCCACATTAGGTTTCTTCTCCAAATTAGCTTTCTCCAATAGTCTCTTGGTTTCCTCTTCTTCTCGCTTTTGCTCGGCTTTCTTTTCTTTGGCCACTCTCCGGGCAAGCTTTTTACGTTCTTCTTTGGCCTTGAGGACTTTGGATTTCTTCTTGATTTTTCTCTTCAGATTTCTTTCATAGTTGGGACCTTTTTTGACTGCTTTTGAAGCTGTAAAAAGAAGAGAAAATCAAAACAGATTGGAAATTTGCAGCAAACAGAAGAGAAGACATTTTTCCTTTCTTTCTGTTTCACTATTTGTGATTCCACCATTTCTTTCTCTTGCTTATGAATTTGTCAATACCTTACACTTCAAATCTCTCTCTTTCCTCTCCTTCATCCTCCTCCCCTCCACCATACCTCCCTTTCTTTCTTCTCACTTGTTCATCCAGAAACTTATCTATCATATGGAGCAAATAAAAGGAACCCAGATATTTTCCCATGTTAATGTTGGACATGAATATTTCAAAAACATACCTTTGTAAGAGTCAAGTCTTTGATGTAGTTCTTCAAGAGTTTTCGCTCGCTGAACTTCTTTCAATTCTTTAGCTGTTTTGATTTTGCCGGTTCTGTTTGTGACTTGGACATGACGCTCAGTACCCTTCTCTTGGACTGTCTCTGAAAATTGAAGAATATTAGTTAGACATTTGAAACCATAGAAAAAAACCCAAGTTGTAAATACCTATATGTAATATTTACAACTATGGCTGCTGTGTTTAGCCTAACAAACACAGGAAGGTAACCACTCCTAACACCTAACCCTTGGAGTTTGGTCAAATGCAGCAATAATTGAGGATAACACTGCAGTGATCTGGCCATGAAACTACACCCTTTTGCTTCTAAGGCGAATGACTTGGACATGACGCTCAGTACCCTTCTCTTGGACTGTCTCTGAAAATTGAAGAATATTAGTTAGACATTTGAAACCATAGAAAAACCCAAGTTGTAAATACCTATATGTAATATTTACAACTATGGCTGCTGTGTTTAGCCTAACAAACACAGACTCCTGATTGGAAGGTAACCACACCTAACCCTTGGAGTTTGGTCAAATACAGCAATAATTGAGGATAACACTACAGTGATCTGGCCCCCATGAAACTACACCCTTTTGCTTCTAAGGCAAGTGACTTGACCACTATGTCACCAAGGCACTTAAGGTTAATTAGTTTCTAGAGAAAGTGATAGAGCCCTTTGACTTACCAGATTGACGGAACTGTTTTATCTGCTCAAACACATTGGAGAGAAACTTGTACTCAGTGTCTATGGTTTTCCTCAACTCTGTGTCATTCATGTTGGAGGAGGTCTTGAGTTGGTCTATCATTGATAGAGCTATGAATAATCACTTGAGATAAGCCTTTTAAATAATTATTAATCCATTTAAATTTTAAATTGGTTTTCCTCAACTCTGTGTCATTCATGCTGGAGGAGGTCTTGAGTTGGTCTATCATTGATAGAGCTATGAATAATCACTTGAGATAAGCTTTTTAAATAAGTATTAATCCATTTAAATAAAAATATTCAAGACTACAGAATTAGGTACTCCACAAAAAAGCAAAAAACAACCCTCGAAAATTTTTAATTTTTCAAAAAATCCTTTTGTTTACATTTTTTAAATTTTCCACGTGAGTACGGCAACAGAATTTTAACGTGACGGCAAATAAAATTTGCCGGTGTTTTCGATGTGAACGGATCTTGCGGTTGAAAAATGGCCGCCAACTCTTGAAAATTTTGCATTTTTAAAATCTTTTGCAGCTTTTTGAACTTTTGATTTTGTGCACATTTGAAGGTTTTGAACTTTTTAATTTTCATTTCAGACTTTTTATCATTTGGTGAAGTTTTAAGCAAATTTTAGTAAGAAGTGCTGGAAAAGCCCTGAAGAGTGTGGAAGTTCAGAAAATTTAGTGAGCTCCAGGTAGAATCAGCTCTTTGGTGACCAATCTCTCGGGTGACAAATATCTTGATCCAGCTATCAGTATGACTGATGATAACACAGCAGACCCAGACGAGGACAATTTGATCTTCAAAGGACTCAAATTCTTCCTGAGTGGAAAGCTCAGGGATGGGGTAAGTTGAAAGTCTCTGCTATCAGTTTGGCTTATCAGCAAGTAGTCCTTAAATAGGTTAGGTTCATGAACACCAAATTTTCTGTGTGTGATAACAGCAATGGAGATAGCATGTTGTGCCAGTTCCCAGTGGATCACTAAAGCTAAGTAATGTTTCACTTGTTTGGCATTTGGATGGGTGACCATCTACACAATCATGGGCTGATGGTTTTTTTGAGTCCCACTTGAAATGGGTTAGGAAAAGAGTTGATCACCCAGTTGGGACCTTTTTTGACTGCTTTTGAAGCTGTAAAAAGAAGAGAAAATCAAAACAGATTGGAAATTTGCAGCAAACAGAAGAGAAGGCATTTTTCTTTTCTTTCTGTTTCACAATTTGTGATTCCACCGTTTCTTTCTCTTGTTTATGAATTTGTCAATACCTTACACTTTGAATCTCTCTCTTTCCTCTCCTCCCTCTATTTCCTCCATCCTTATCCCCTCCACTATACCTCCCTTTCTTTCTTCTCACTTATCTATCATATTGAGCAAATAAAAGGAACCCAGATATTTTCCCATGTTAATGTTGGACATGAATATTTCAAAA
This sequence comes from Diaphorina citri, assembly GCF_000475195.1. Taxonomy (NCBI): domain Eukaryota; kingdom Metazoa; phylum Arthropoda; class Insecta; order Hemiptera; family Psyllidae; genus Diaphorina; species Diaphorina citri. Next base: position 35,486 of record NW_007379756.1, on the reverse strand, counting down.
ACATACCTTTGTAAGAGTCAAGTCTTTGATGTAGTTCTTCAAGAGTTTTCGCTCGCTGAACTTCTTTCAATTCTTTAGCTGTTTTGATTTTGCCGGTTCTGTTTGTGACTTGGACATGACGCTCAGTACCCTTCTCTTGGACTGTCTCTGAAAATTGAAGAATATAAGACATTTGAAACCATAGAAAAAAACTCAAGTTGCATTACTGGAACGGTATGTATAGGGGTTCCATATTGTGCTACCTTCCCCTGATTGTGTTGAGTTTGGCAACACTGTATCGTAGTTCGTATCTCTCCTTCAGTTTTGAGATGAGCCGTTGAGTTTTCTCCAACTTCTGCAGTGCCACCTGAGGTCTGTCCTTGGCGGGTTTAGCTTTCACTGATTCATCCACAACGTCCAGCTTATTGAACACAATACTACCCTTAGCTACAGGTACTTCCACCACTGGCTTTATGGTTGCTTTGCTATCGGCAACACTGTATAGTAGGGGAAGCGAGGTTCATACGTTAGGCTTGGAGCTTACAGATAAACTCAACATCTTGATTTTAATATAAAAATTCTGTTTGAGTAGTATGTTGTGTCATATGGCAACCCAAACTTTGGGTAGCTCATCAATAAATGCTCATTGATGAAAACATTCCTTGGTTCCCCTTCTCTTCCCAAGTCATTAGTTGTGATTCTCGTCCTCTTTGCTCTCAAATTTGTAATATTTACAACTACGGCTGCTGTGTTTAGCCTAACAAACACAGACTCCTGATTGGAAGGTAACCACTCCCAACACTAACCCTTGGAGTTTGGTCAAATGCAGCAATAATTGAGGATAACACTGCAGTGATCTGGCCCCTATGAAACTACACCCTTTTGCTTCTAAGGCAAGTGACTTGACCACTATGTCACCAAGGCACTTAAGGTTAATTATTTTCTAGAGAAAGTGACAGAGCCCTTTGACTTACCAGATTGACGGAACTGTTTTATCTGCTCAAACACATTGGAGAGAAACTTGTACTCGGTATCTATGGTTTTCCTCAACTCTGTGTCATTCATGCTGGAGGAGGTCTTGAGTTGGTCTATCATTGATAGAGCTATGAATAATCACTTGAGATAGGCCTTTTAAATAATTATTAATCCATTTATACGTTATCCAGATGGATATGGCAGCAATGAGTCATCAACCCAAAATGAAAAATAAATCACACTCATTCAGAATTGTGGGGTCAATACGGCACATATATGATTTCAAATGCTTTGAATACCCAGAACGTAGTTGTGATAGTGTGGTTCTGGTGACTCTGGGAAGGTTTAGTTCTTCTTTAGATATATCGGGTGGCTTGATTTAAAAAAAAAATTAAATGCCTAGATCTGATTTGATCTGCAGGGTGAAGGTTCGAGGCCGTACCGTTAGAGCAGATCAGATTTCTATCGACCCTCATGTATTTGGTACAAAATAGGTGTATTTTTTATAAATTAAAACCTTGCTTAAATTAAAAAAAAAAAGAGGCATGAATATAAAAGAATATTTATTGTTGGAATTCCGAGGCGAGGTTTATTTTTATTTTGAGACTTTATGACAGTATTTTCATTCATTGATCTCTTCCACTCAACCGAAATTCGAGTAAAGAAGAATTAGGTAGCCTATTTGGACACTAATTTAGTTTTAAAAAATCTTACGACTTTCTATTACATTTGCAGAATACGTAGGTATTCGAACCCGCAACTTCTCAACTGTAAGTCGGACAGTTCTAAATGTTTCACCATTCGATTCGGCGTGAAAAATCACATGGGATCAACTATTCACATGCTTACTTGTTAATGGTTCACAAATAAAAGAGAAATTTGTTGACACAGGGGAGTATCGAACCCGCAATTTCTCAACTGTAAGTCAGAGAGTCCTAAAAGTAGCACCATTCGATTCCGCGTGAAAAATCACATGGGATCAACTATTCACATGCTTACTTGTTAATGGTTCACAAATAAAAGGGAAATTTGTTGACACAGAGGGGAGTATCGAACCCGCAATTTCTCAACTGTAAGTCAGAGAGTCCTAAAAGTAGCACCATTCGATTCCGCGTGAAAAATCACATGGGATCAACTATTCACATGCTTACTTGTTAATGGTTCACAAATAAAAGGGAAATTTGTTGACACAGGGGAGTATCAAACCCGCAACTTCTCAACTGTAAGTCAGAGAGTGCTAAAAGTAGCACCATTCGATTCCCCGTGAAAAATCACATGGGATCAACTATTCACATGCTTACTTGTTAATGGTTCACAAATAAAAGGGAAATTCGTTGACACCGGGGAGTATCGAACCCGCAACTTCTCAAATGTAAGTCAGAGAGTGCTAAAAGTAGCACCATTCGATTCCCCGTGAAAAATCACATGGGATCAACTATTCACATGCTTACTTGTTAATGATTCACAAATAAAAGGGAAATTTGTTGACACCCGGGAGTATCGAACCCGCAACTTCTCAACTGTAAGCCAGAGAGTGCTAAAAGTAGCACCATTCGATTCCCCGTGAAAAATCACATGGGATCAACTATTCACATGCTTACTTGTTAATGATTCACAAATAAAAGGGAAATTTGTTGACACCGCGGAGTATCGAACCCGCAACTTCTCAACTGTAAGCCAGAGAGTGCTAAAAGTAGCACCATTCGATTCCCCGTGAAAAATCACATGGGATCAACTATTCACATGCTTACTTGTTAATGGTTCACAAATAAAAGGGAAATTTGTTGACACAGGGGAGTATCGAACCCGAAACTTCTCAACTGTAAGTCAGAGAGTTCTAAAAGTAGCACCATTCGATTCTACACTTACGAAGAAATTAGATTAAACGACTAAAAGTGCGGCTTTTGCTTAACACACGATCGAAATCGTGCGAGACTGAATGTCAACTCTTCAAAGCCCAAGCTATGAGGGAGACACAGTTGTTTAAGGAGAAAAGAATAAACACTTAAGTAATTGTTCACAGTCGTACACTATATCAAATAGAGTACACTAAAAAAATGCGG
>NW_007379756.1:11075-32145 GCF_000475195.1 Diaphorina citri | reverse complement strand
CCTACTGCTGGAGTAAAGGGACTTTTCAGTCCTATGCGAGCAGTATAAATAAGCACTATTATTATTATTATTATAATTTAACCCAATAATTGAATGTCAATGTGGAAGCTGAATAATAATTTTACCTATCCAGGAAAGAAAAGAGTTTTTTTTTTTTCCACAGATAAAAATTGAATATCCAGAGTTATCTTGATTATTTTGTAAGTGCACTCCATTTGTCAAGGGTGTAGGTTTTCCTTGCCCTTTAGATCAATTTAATTTGTAGTTTTCCTTAATTATTTTTTGCTCAGACCCAAGCCTTTTGAGATCGACAACACCCTGTTCAAAGATGTTGTTCTTCACTGTACACAATTATGCGAGGAAGACATGTTTGCTATTCTGTCGATGTTGTTTATCAATGGAGGAACATATGAGAAAGATCTGAACGAGGAGAAGGTCACTCATCTGATATGCAATGCTGCTTCAGGAGTGAGTAATACGCTTGTCACTATCATCATAGATGTATGAGAAAGATCTGAATGAGGAGAAGGTCACTCATCTGATATGCAATGCTGCTTCAGGAGTGAGTAATATGCTTGTCACTATCATCATGGATGTCAAATTTCTATGGCCTTATATAACAGCAAAACCATACATTTCTTGAAACTGGCCCCAAGGACTCTTCTGATGCTTATAAATTATGGAATCTCTGTGATAAGTTTGAGTGACCTTGAAAAGTAAATTTGTGAGGAGCACAAATCCCTTTGGTCTTTTTGCACAATATAGCCCTAAATAGCAGAACTTTGGCACTGAATAACAGACAAACAATTTCTTGTGGGAACCTAGCCTAGTTACACAAAATGAAACTTTATGAATTTCCATTGAGAAGGTCACTCATCTGATATGCAATGCTGCTTCAGGAGTGAGTAATATGCTTGTCACTATCATCATAGATGTCAAATTTCTATGGCTTTATTTAACAGCAAAACCATACATTTCTTGAAATTGACCCCAAGGACTCTTCTGATGCTTATAAATTATGGAATCTCTGTGATAAGTTTGAGTGACCTTGAAAAGTAAAGTTGTGAGAAGCACAAATTCCTTTGGTCTTTTTGCACAATATAGCTCTAAATAGCAGAACTTTGGCACTGAATAACACAAACAATTTCTTATGGGAACCTAGCCTGGTGACACAAAATAAAACTTTGTGAATTTCCATTTAAATTTTTTGAAATAAAGGGACAGTAACTGATACCATTTTTATTCCACAATTTTAGCCCAAGTATGAGCATGTTCTCAGCAGCCGACCTAACATCAAGCTGGTTACTCCCGACTGGTTTGTACTCAGTGTACAACAGAAACAGCTGCTCAGTGAGGCTGAATATCATCCGAGACTACTCATTGTACCTAAACCTCCCTCCTCACCTAAACCTCAAGGTAAATGGATTTGCTTGGGTAATGAGTAGGTAATGGCCTAAAATTCGCACTTATTAGATTGGTTAACTTCAGTAAATCATTGGGAACTGCATTGGAGGAACTATCACTGCTATCTTTTTTTTTTTTTTTTTAAGCTTTCTGGTTCAATGCCCTTGCTTCTGGTTACAAAATCTCCAAAATTGAAGACCATTTAATTATCTCTTGTTTAAATAATTTAAGTTTCTGGTTTGGTCCCCTTGTTTCTGGTTACAAAATTTCCAAAATTAAAGACTTTTTTTTATCTTTGTAAATGATTTCCAATTCTCCATCCAATCTTTCAGACTTGGGTGATCTCTCTTCTATCACCGGCTTCGATGATGTGGACCTACCCTCGGGCAGTGAAGCTCCCCTCGACTGGAAGTTTTGGACTCCACTTTTTTATACTTTGCTTATAAAGTTCATAGAATAGAATAGAATATCTACACTTTGTTCATCCAGCTCGAATGTGACTGAAAAGTCCCTTTACCCCAGCAGTCTAAACAAGGTCTCGTATACTAAAGTAGGGATGTAACTTGCCCCCTAAGATAATTTTATTTTTCCTTCAAAAATAGATAAAATACAAGACAATTCGTTTTTAGGTATAGTTCATATTTATCACAAACATCATTTTCCTTTATTTTTCATTTACTTGCTAGGAATAACAGTGGTTGTAGTCCAATAAATAACATTGCTTTCCTTCCTATAGGATAAGGAAAGTAAAAAAACTTCCTATTCATAATAATTATTAAAATATCTCTTATTTAAATAATTGTGTAAACGAAAGGCACAAGGTTTTAAACAAATAAAAATGATATGTACAGAAACAAAATTTTACCTAAACAATAACAAAATGGAAAATTATTCGATAGGTACCTAGTAGGTACAATGGAAAATAAATACCTACAAAATATAAAATAGCTACCTAATGTACGTACCTACTTTACTTAGGTAGGTATCTTCGTAGAATTAATTCTAAGTAGATATAATTTTCTAAATCCCAATATAATACCTAATAACAATAATATTCAGCCCTTGTCCAACAGAAAATTACCTACTTGTGAGATATGACCCTTTTAGGATCACTCTGAGATCAGAAGTACATTCATATTTTAACTTGATTTTCAAAATTTGCCTACAAGAACTTGTAATGTCTTTCCCTAAAAATCGATTACCTAATAGAAATTGCATACATGATATGTACTGAATAAGTAATGTATTCATCTCGACATCTTGTATGATTTCGACCTTTACTCCTGCTTACTTACTTCATAACAACAAATCGCGTTACTAGGAAACCCAAAGATCCTGCAAAGGCTGAAATAACACTACTCCCCATTGACTAAAAATCTACATTGTGTCACTTCTCATTATTAGCTAGTGGGAAAGGTCGTTAGGAACTAATAACACACCACGTGACCACTCTTCTCCACCACCTAGCTAACCAATGAGAAACGACACAACTTGGTGACTACATGGCAACATGGCATCAGACTGGAGACGCGCCCTGGTGTTCAAAAACTGAACTGAGCAGCCTCTCCCTCCTGATAGCCAAAGCCAAGACCGAGGTCAGGCACGTCTTGCAAGTTACGAGATATGTTCCCAGTGGCATGGATAGTGTCGTAAGGAATGTATTCCAGCATGTGATCATGAGTCACGGTTTGCAACTCGTAGGATTCCATCAGGAGGTTGGGTTCACCACAGCTAAACACGGTGAAGTCTGGGTTCAATGGGACACTACTGTTGACGTTTCGCACGGAAGGGACAATGTCGCCAGGTTTGGCATAGTTGAGCTTTCTCATTTTGGCAGGAGTGAGATGGTCGTGGTTGTGGTTCTTAGCATGCTTCCTTAGGCTGCTAGGGTCAGTATAGCGCTTGGTGCAACCCTTGTACATACACTTGTAGGGTCTCTGAAAACAAACAGGAATAGAAGGAAATTATCACCATGTTGTTTGAAATTGGCTACAATTAAGCAATGGTTTCTTGAACACATAATAAATTGAGCTAGATGATGATCTACAAATACTTTGATTTTTTTTTTTTTTTTTTTTTTTTTTTTAAGAGGTTTGACAGAGGGAACTGTAACTCTAGGGTCTTATCGTCCCGAAATCGGAGAGAGAAGGAAGACAGGATAGGAGAAAGCCAGCCGTTCCGAGAACGAACATTATCCCATCAGGATAAAATCCGCCCCGGGCGGGAATCGAACCCGCGGCCTAGCGCTTACGAAGCAGACGCGCTACCAACTCAGCTAACTAGGCTGGCTATAACTAAGTTTGAACCTCTTATAGTGGACACATTGATTTGATTTTTTACGAGGTATTCAAAATGTAGCCCACCTCTGTTGCTAAGTGGTTAGGAGCAGTGACTCTCAACCCAAAGGTGCTGGGTTCGAATCCCGAATCCCGGCCGATTGGAAATTTCGACCAAAGTTTTTCCGAGTTTTCCGTTCCCGGAGAGGCATGAATATAAAAGAATATTTATTGTTGGAATTCCGAGGCGAGGTTTATTTTTATTTTAAGACTTTATGACAGTATTTTCATTCATTGATCTCTTCCACTCAACCGAAATTCGAGTAAAGAAGAATTAGGTAGCCTACTTGGACACTAATTTAGTTTAAGAGGCATGAATATAAAAGAATATTTATTGTTGGAATTCCGAGGCGAGGTTTATTTTTATTTTGAGACTTTATGACAGTATTTTCATTAATTGATCTCTTCCACTCAACCGAAATTCGAGTAAAGAAGAATTAGGTAGCCTACTTGGACAGTAATTTAGTTTTAAAAAATCTTATTTTCACAGGACGGAGTCATTCAACAGCAGAGACAAGTCCTGCAGTCCAGTCAGCAGGTGCTCCAGTCCGGTCAAATCATTCAGCGAAGTCAGCAAATTATACAACAGGGTCCGGGCGGTCCCAATCAGCAAATAATTCAGCAAGGCAGTCAGCAAATTATTCAGGGTCCGGGCGGCCAACCAGCTGAAAATATCAGGTAGGTACAGGGGGGGTCTGCCCAGCCAGCTGAAAATATCAGGTAGGTACAGGGGGGGTCTGCCCAGCCAGTCAGCAGTGGAGGTCTGAGTCACCTCACGGATCCCATGCAGCAGAGGATATTCGTGCAGCAACACTTGAGTCAGCAACAGAAACAATTGCTTCAGCACACTAATATTAACATGTAACATAATCTGGTTCTAGCACCAACCTCAGTCAGCAGTGGCGGTCTGAGTCACCTCACGGATCCCATGCAGCAGAGGATATTCGTGCAGCAACACTTGAGTCAGCAACAGAAACAATTGCTTCAGCACACTAATATTAATATGTAACATAATGTCTCGTTCTAGCACCAACCTCAGTCAGCAGTGGCGGTCTGAGTCACCTCACGGATCCCATGCAGCAGAGGATATTCGTGCAGCAACACTTGAGTCAGCAACAGAAACAATTGCTGCAACAGAAGCAGCAGCAGTTGCTTCAGCAGCAACAGCAGCAGGGACTTCAGCTCAATGTACAGTGGAGTCGGGGTCATCCAGTAAGAATCCCCCCACAAAGAACCCTAGTCAATTATAAAATAAGGTAAGCCAGTGTATCCCTTTCATCCGATGGGCAACAACAGAGCAAAAACTTCCCTTTTACAGTCAGGTCCTGGGGTGAAACAAGAGGACCAGAAAATAACTGTTCAAATATTTGCAATCGAATAACAAGTTCAACTTTTTTCGAACCCATATTTTATTCATTTATTTTTTTACGATGTTAGACATCGAACCCGATACCTTCTGCATGGCAAGCAAGGACGTTACCACTCAACTAACCATGCCCCCTCTTCGTTTTTTCTTTACAGACAACACGCCATCGAGGGTTTAATCTCAAAAGTGAACGAAACTCGTCAAGATGTTGACACTTTGAAGAAAACCCAACAACAGCGAGGTTAAGGGTTAACCCAGGGGTCAGCTGGTTTAAGAGTTAACCAGTTAACCTCAAGAGGTGTTAACCAGTTAATCTCGCCATGAGCCAATAAAAACACGCTATTTCAATCTGACCGTATAGAGGGCTTGTGAATGGAGGACATTTTTTTTTATTTATATTATTCTTATTTCTACCGTTGCACCTTTGACATGTTTGGCAACGTAGCCTACTTTTTTAATGACTCCTTGCTGCCATATCCATCTGGATAACGTATAGATAAAAATATTCAAGAGATATAGTCCACAAAGGCACAAAAAAGCAAAAAACAACCCTCGAAAAATCCAAAAAATCCTTTTGTTTACATTTTTTAAATTTTCCACGTGAGTACGGCAACAGAATTTTAAGTTGACGGCAAATAAAATTTGCCGGTGTTTTCGATGTGAACGGATCTTGCGGTTGAAAAATGGCCGCCAACTCTTGAAAATTTTGCATTTTACATTTTTTAAAAAGCTTAAAGCTTCAAATGTGCAAAAAATCAAAAGCAAAAGCTGCAAAAGATTAACTTTTTATTTCAGACTTTTTATCATTTGGTGAAGTTTTAAGCAAATTTTAGTAAGAAGTAAGAAGTGCTGGAAAAGCCCTGAAGAGTGTGGAAGTTCAGAAAATTTAGTGAGCTCCAGGTAGAATCAGCTCTTCGGTGACCAATCTCTTGGGTGACAAATATCTTGATCCAGCTATCAGTATGACTGATGATAACACAGCAGACCCAGACGAGGACAATTTGATCTTCAAAGGACTCAAATTCTTCCTGAGTGGAAAGCTCAGGGATGGGGTAAGTTGAAAGTCTCTGCTATCAGTTTGGCTTATCAGCGAGTAGGCCTTAAATACAAGACTAGGTTCATGAACACCAAATTTTCTGTGTGTGATAACAGCAATGGAGATAGCTTGTTGCGCCAGTTCCCAGTGAATCACTAAAGCTAAGTAATGTTTCACTTGTTTGGCATTTGGATGGGTGACCATCTACACAGTCATGTACTGATAGCTTTTCTGAGTCCCACTTGAGATGGGTTAGGAAAAGAGTTGATCACCCCTGAATGGGGGCACGTTTAGTCCAGTGGTAACGCGTTTGCTTGCCACGCAGAAGGTCCCGGGTTCGAATCCCACCATCAACAAAAATTTGTACTTGTTTTTCAATTGGCTTGCCATGCAGAAGGTCCCGGGTTCGAATCCCACCATCGACAAAAATTTGTACTCGTTTTTCGATTGCAAATATTTCAACGGGTTACTTTCTGGTGTTCTCGTGTTGACCCAGCACCTAAATGGGGAGTATTGTGCCTCTTCTCGCCCATCTGATGAGAGGCATACTACGGGATGGGCATGCTACAACACAGACCACATGTGTCCAATGTAGCAGTTGTTTCATTGCTACGAAATAAAAACAGTGGTGAAACACTCATCTTTTTTTTTTTTTTAAATGGAGGGTAAAACCTTAGGAGTTATGCAGTAGAAAATCTATACTTATAGAATTCATAGAGGTTCTGTATTTATTTGTAATATTTCAACTCAATTTAATCTTGATTTTACCCCATGGCATAGTGGTCACTGCACTTGCCTTGCACGCAGGAGACCTGGGTTTGATTCCCGGTGGGGTCAAGAAATTTGTACTCATATTGCAAATGATTGATTCCGTGACTGGCTGTTGCAGGGCCCACTCAGCCTAATGAGGAAAATGAGTAGCTATGACACATAAATGCACATACCTAGCGACCGGTGCCAGCATGGTAGGTAAACATTGGATGTTTAGGATTATTAGATATTGGGAAAATCCTACAATGCTGCAGTGAGCACCAAAGTTGTGACATAATAACACAAAGAAACTGCATTTACATAATCTTGTTGCAGTAGAAAATCTATACTTATAGAATTCATAGAGGTTCTGTATTTATTTGTAATATTTCAACTCAATTTAATCTTGTTTTTAGATTGAAGATTCCCTGGTGAAGAATGGAGGTGAAAAAATCGAGTACTTCTCTGACTACGTCAAGATTTGCATTGTCGGAGAAGACCCACTGGAGACAGATCTGACAGATGCCAAAGAAATCTACGAGGTTCCTGCTGTACGTCAGGATTGGGTATCCTGTTCTCTTCATTGCAGAAAGCAACTTGAGTATCCTTGATATCAACTCAATTTAATCTTGTTTTTAGATTGAAGATTCCCTGGTGAAGAATGGAGGTGAAAAAATCGAGTACTTCTCTGACTACGTCAAAATTTGCATTGTCGGAGAAGACCCACTGGAGACAGATCTGACAGATGCCAAAGAAATCTACGAGGTCCCTGCTGTACGTCAGGATTGGGTATCCTGTTCTCTTCATTGCAGAAAGCAACTTGAGTATCCTTTGCACAAATTCCTTTGGTCTTTTTGCACAATATAGCTCTAAATAGCAGAACTTTGGCACTGAATAACACAAACAATTTCTTATGGGAACCTAGCCTGGTGACACAAAATAAAACTTTGTGAATTTCCATTTAAATTTTTTGAAATAAAGGGACAGTAACTGATACCATTCTTTATTCCACCATTTTAGCCCAAGTATGAGCATGTTCTCAGCAGCCGACCTAACATCAAGCTGGTTACTCCCGACTGGTTTGTACTCAGTGTACAACAGAAACAGCTGCTCAGTGAGGCTGAATATCATCCGAGACTACTCATTGTACCTAAACCTCCCTCCTCACCTAAACCTCAAGGTAAATGGATTTGCTTGGGTAATGAGTAGGTAATGGCCTAAAATTCACACTTATTCGATTGATCAACTTCAGTAAATCATTGGGAACTGCATTGGAGGAACTATCATTGCTATCACTTTTTTTTAAGCTTTCTGGTTCAATGCCCTTGCTTCTGGTTACAAAATCTCCAAAATTGAAGACCATTGAATTATCTCTTGTTTAAATAATTTAAGTTTCTGGTTACAAAATTTCCAAAATTAAAGACTTTTTTATCTTTGTAAATGATTTCCAATTCTCCATCCAATCTTTCAGACTTAGGTGATCTCTCTTCTATCACCGGCTTCGATGATGTGGACCTACCCTCGGGCAGTGAGGCTCCCCTATCCACCGGCCCTGAACATCCCAACCTCCAGCAGCTCAAACAACGCTTCCCCTGGATGTCCCCCTCCTCGCCCTCCCCTGCCCCTAAATCTAACCAGGTATGACTGTTTAGTAACCTTTTTTAGTCCGTCCTTCCTTTATTATTACAATAGTAATAAAAAGGTATAAGAGACAGACTATTGTATTTGCTTCGGTGTTGTCTGTCACTCTGTCCCCATAGATCCATAGAAGGACTTATCCAAACCTAGTCGACCTATATATCAAATTAAAGGTCTTTTTACCAGAAACACGAAAGTGGTGGTGCAAATTTTGTCCAGAAAACCATAAAGTCAAAAAACCAAAAAAAAAAAAACGGTTAAAACGGGTTTTTTTTATTATATTTATGATTAGTTTTTTTTTATGTTTGATAAAGGGAACTGTAACACTGCTAAGGGGTCTCATCATCTCAAAAGCAAACAGAGAAGCATGACAAGATAGGGGAAAGCCAGCCTTTTACATTAATATGTCTTTTTCCTGCATGGTTTTGGGCTTACTACTGACTGGTTTTGGGCTTAATTGGATCTTTGGAGTTTTTGGTTTTTTTTTTTTTTTTTTTTTTTTTTTTTTTTGAGGTTTGATAAAGGGAACTGTAACTGCTAAGATCTCATCATCTCTAAAGCAAACAGAGAAGCAAGACAAGATAGAGGAAAGCCATCAGCCTTTTACATTAATATGTCTTTTTCCTGCATGGTTTTGGGCTTACTACTGACTGGTTATGGGCTTAATTGTATCTTTGGAGACCCCATAGAGCCCCTTTTCCGAGTGAGATTTTCATCTACATTTCACAGAACCATTGTTTCACTCTCAAGCTGTGTCCACACACGGGCGACGGTCGTCGACTATGTGTGGACACAGCTTTATATCTAATGAAAAAGAGGAAGGTACGCTATTTACACCAACTTCAGTAGGTCTTTCTAACTTTCTCTCATTTGCTTTTTCAGGCGCAACTCCCTGGTACGCCCTCCACGCCGATTGCGACCTCCATGTCATCTATCATGTCGCAATTGCGCCCTCCAGGCAACCTCCCCACCCCATCCCCCTCCCCTCATCATCAGATCATAATGACCTCCAGTTCTGGAGGACAGGGTGGTCTGCCCAGCCAGCTGAAAATATCAGGTAGGTCTGCCCAATTCACAGAACCATTGTTTCACTCTCAAGCTGTGTCCACACACGGGCGACGGTCGTCGACTATGTGTGGACACAGCTTTATATCCAATGAAAAAGAGGAAGGTACGCTTTCTACACCAACTTCAGTAATAGAGCCCCTTTTCCGAGTGAGATTTTCATCTACATTTCACAGAACCATTGTTTCACTCTCAAGCTGTGTCCACACACGGGCGACGGCCGTCGACTATGTGTGGACACAGCTTTATATCTAATGAAAAAGAGGAAGGTACGCTATTTACACCAACTTCAGTAGGTCTTTCTAACTTTCTCTCATTTGCTTTTTCAGGCGCAACTCCCTGGTACGCCCTCCACGCCGATTGCGACCTCCATGTCATCTATCATGTCGCAATTGCGCCCTCCAGGCAACCTCCCCACCCCATCACCCTCCCCTCATCATCAGATCATAATGACATCCAGTTCTGGAGGACAGGGGGGTCTGCCCAGCCAGCTGAAAATATCAGGTAGGTACAGGGGGGTCTGCCCAGCCAGCTAAAAATATCAGGTAGGTACAGGGGGGTCTGTTTTTTTTTTTTTTTTTTTTTTTTTTTTTTTTGATCCCTTTTAAATACAATATCCCTTGATCAACTTGTGTTTTGCAGGTCCAGCAGCAAATACCTCACCGGGGTCAGCAAGTTCTGAAGCTCAATGCCCGGGCCCATCAACAACTCCAGAATATGACACCCGAAGAGAAGTCCAACTTCATCAGTCGACTACAACAGAGACAGCATATGATTGTACAGATGCAGGTAAAATGAAATTTGGGACTTCGTTGAGATAGCTATATTTTGTTTGATAGCGATTTGACAAGAAAAGATGAGAGCTAGTTAGGGAAGAGAGGGAATGGAAAAGGGCGAGGGAGACCAAAGAAAAAGTTGGAAGGATTGTGTGAATCAAGACTTGAGTGAAAAAAATTTAACAGGGCATGAGGTACTTAACCCCTTAACTCTCGTTCTATCTGCCCAGCCAGTCAGCAGTGGAGGTCTGAGTCACCTCACGGATCCCATGCAGCAGAGGATATTCGTGCAGCAACACATATTAATATGCAACATAATATTGCTGCAACAGAAGCAGCAGCAGTTGCTTCAGCAGCAACAGCAGCAGGGACTTCAGCTTGTACAGTGGAGTCGGGGTCATCCAGTAAGAATGGACTTCCTTTATTTTTATTTATTGTTTTGATTTGAACGTTTGGGTCAAATCTTTTTCAGCTTATAACTAAGGTTTTTTTTTTTTTTTTTTTTTTGAAGGAGGGAACTGGAACACAGCCCTAAGGTCTATCGTGCCGACATCGGAACGAGAGAAGGAAGACAGGATAGAGAGAACCGCCGTTGCCAAGAATCGAACAATTATCCCATCAGGATAAAAAGACACGACACCGGGGCGGGATCGAGAGCCCGCCGGGCCTAGCGCGTTACGAAGCAGAACGCGGCCTACCAACTCAGCTTAACAGGCTGGCGTAGTAAACTAAGTTTGAACCTCTCTTTATAGTGGACCCAGTGATTTGATTGTTTTACGAGGGTATTCAAAATGTAGCCGCACCTCTGTTGCTAAGTGGTTTAGGAGCAGTGACTCTCAACCCAAAGGTGCTGGGTTCGGCGAATCGCGGCCGATTGAAATTTTGACCAAAGCTTTCCGAGTTTTTCGTCCCGGAGAGGGCATGAAATATAAAAGAATATTTATTGTTGTGGAATTCCGAGGCGAGGTTTATTTTTATTTTAGACTTTATGACAGTATTTTCATTAATTGATCTCTTCCACTCAACCGAAATTCGAGTAAAAAAAATTAAGGTTAGCCTACTTGGACACTAATTTTAGTTAAAAAAATCTTTTATTTTCACAGGGATGGAGTCATTCAACAGCAGAGACAAGTCCTGCCAGTCCAGTCCAGCAGGTGCTCAGTCCGTCAAATCATTCAGCGAAGTCAGCAAATTATACAACAGGGTCCGGGCGGTCCCAATCAGCAAATAATTCAGCAAGGCAGTCAGCAAATTATTCAGGGTCCGGGCGGCCAACAGCTCATTCAGCAGGGAAGCCAGCAGATTATTCAACAAGGGAGCCAGCAAATTATTCAGGGTCCTGGCGGTCAACAGCTTATTCAGCAGGGAAGTCAGCAGATTATTCAACAGGGTCCGGGTGGTCAACAACTCATTCAGCAAGGGAGTCAGCAAATTATCCAACAGGGTCCTGGAGGTCAACAACTCATCCAACAGGGATCTCAGATCATTCAGGGTCCCGGAGGTCAATTGATACAGCAAAACAGTCAACTCATTCAGCAGGGGAGCCAACAGATTGTTCAGGGTCCGGGTGGACAACAGTTGATTCAGCAGGGGAGTCAGCAGATTATACAGGGACCTGGTGGGCAGCAGCTGATCCAACAGGGTGGGAGGGTCATTGCGGAGCAAGTCATTCAGCAGGTAATTTATTCTGTGGCATATAAGGACGGCCATTAATAGTTAAAAAAAAAAAAAAAAAATCGGTAAATTTTGGCCTAAGTAATGCCATTTAGTGTCAAAAAAGCAAAAATAGCCAATTTTCAAAGAAATATTTCACAATAGGTTAACTTTAGTCTGGACCTTTTTTTTTCTCCCTCCTAGACCCATAGTACATTTTTTCTATAGAACACGTTTAATTTAGTCTGCTCAGCTTGATTTAATTGGGTAAAAAAATGAAAATTACTGAACTCATTGGGACTTCTTTGAGGAGCTTTTAAGTTTTTATTTACCATCTACTCCTTTTTTTTCTGACTTATTCTGACTGACAAAGACTTCAATAGGCTTATTTATTTGTGTAATAAAACTTGATTACTTATCAAATACATAAGACCTTATTTAGACTGCGGGGATAAAGGGACTTTTCAGTCTCATCCTAGCAGCATACTTTGTATGTTTTCAACTCACCAAGTTAGCAGAAGAAACTTCATAATACTGATATTTTTATAATAAAACTTGATTACTTATCAAATACATAAGACCTTATTTAGACTGCGGGGATAAAGGGACTTTTCAGTCTCATCCTAGCAGCATAATTTGTATGTTTTCAACTCACCAAGTTAGCAGAAGAAACTTCATAATACTGATAGTTTTACATACTGTTTCCTTATTTGATAATATTTCCAGGGGCGGGTCATACAGGATTCCCAGGGCCGCGTAATACAGGAACAAGTCATACAACAGGGCCGGGTTCAGCAGTTGCCTCCGGATCAGATTTTGGCTCAGGGCCGGGTGATTCAACAGGTAAGACTTAGTCAGTTACTAATGGAATTATGATTGAACGAAGTTATTTCCGAGTTTTCAATTTAGTTTGTAATTGTCTTCACTCTCTTCCTAGATAAAGTTAGTAAGAACCTTTCCTAAATTTTGTACGTCTTTTGCTGACCTTTTGTAGAAATCTTCACATTGTGCCCTCCCGAATCAGATATACTATACAGCTCACTGAACTCAGGATCGTTCTCTAAACGGCTGGCTTTCTCTCATCCTGTCTTCCTTCTCTCTTCGATTTCGGAAGGTGATTCAACAGGTAAGACTTAGTCAGTTACTAATGGAATTATGATTGAACGAAGTTATTTCCGAGTTTTCAATTTAGTTTGTAATTCTCTTCACTCTCTTCCTAGATGAAGTTAGTAAGAACCTTTTCTAAATATTGTACGTCTTTTGCTGACCTTTTGTAGAAATCTTCACATTGCGCCCCTCCTAATCAGATATACACTGTATACTATACAGCTCACTGAACTCAGGATCCTACTCTAAACGGCTGGCTTTCTCCTATCCTGTCTTCCTTCTCTCTTCGATTTCGGAGCGATAAGATCTCCATTCCCACAGTTCCCTCTATCAAACCTACTGTCTTTATCCTATCCTACATTCCTTCAATTTCGGGACGGTGAAACCTCGGTTGTTACAAATTCTCCCATCAAACCTCTTAAAAGAAACCTTATACAGCTCCCTCTTTTTTTTTAATTAAGTGAACTCAGGATCGTTCTCTAAACGGCTGGCTTTCTCTCATCCTGTCTTCCTTCTCTCTTCGATTTCGGAACGATAAGATCTCCATTCTTACAGTTCCCTCTATCAAACCCACTGTCTTTATCCTATCCTACATTCCTTCAATTTCGGGACGGTGAAACCTTGGTTGTTACAAAGTCTCCCATCAAACCTCTTAAAAGAAACCTTATACAGCTCCCTTTTTTTAATAAAAAAGGATGACTATTTCACCGCCGTTTTTATTTCGTAGCAATGAAACAACTGCTACATTAAACGCATGTGATCTGTGTCGTAGCATGCCCACCCCGTAGTATGCCTCTCATCAGATGGGCGATAAAAGACACAATACTTCGCATTTAGGTGCTGAGTCAACACGAAAATACCAGAAAGTAAACCGTTGTATTTCGTAGCAATGAAACAACTGCTACATTAGACGCATGTGGTCTGTGTCGTAGCATGCCCACCCCGTAGTATGCCTCTCATCAGATAGGCGATAAAAGACACAATACTTCGCATTTAGGTGCTGAGTCAACACGAATATACCAGAAAGTAAACCGTTCAAATATTTGCAATCGAAAAACGAGTACAAATTTTTGTCGGTGCGATGGTGGGATTCGAACCCGGGACCTTCTGCATGGCAAGCAAGCGCGTTACCACTGGACCAACCGTCCCCCCAAACTCTATTAAAGAGTACAAATTTTTGTCGGTGCGATGGTGGGATTCGAACCCGGGACCTTCTGCATCGTAAGCAAGCGCGTTACCACTGGACCAACCGTACCCCCAAACTCTATTAAACTTCTTCTCTTTCTCGCAGGATCAACAGGTAGGGCCAGTCGGTTCGAGTCAGCAGCCAGGGGGGCGGGGCGGGCAAGGCCCTCCCGTGCAGATGCAGCAGATCATATTCCGAGGCCGGGACGGACAGCAGCATATTCTGCAGCAGCAGGCGTACCCGTCAGCAGGAGGTGGGGCGAGTCAGCAGGGAGGACAACCGGGACAGCAGCAGCAGTGGCACTTCACCCAGGTCAGACACCTTGAGAGTTGTCCCTCTATCAAGGCTCTTTTCTTTCTTGAAAATAAATTAAATAAATAAAAAAGTTAGGTGACAAAGTTTTCACTTAAGTAAGGTAAAAAAAAAAGTTAGGTTATTAGCCCATTAGTCATTAGGGGCAGGATTTTCCCTTTAGTAAGCTCTTCCGCCCAACCACTAACTATTCCCTATTCTACATATTCTAATCTGGTATACCTATCTGGGCCTTCTTTCCCTTTAGGTTATGGAACAAACTCAGGCCGCTAATCAGCAGCTAACAACTCCGGACCTAGTATCTACTCACCCTGGCTCTGATCTCAATGTAAGTATTGTCCTTTTATTGCACATATCTCACTCGGAATTTTTTATTACTAGATGTGACATTTTTAATTTTATGTATTTTACGGAACATGGTAGATTCTGGAGGGATTAGTAAGAAACCCATTTTATTTGTTGGAAAAAAATCCTCTTATTTTGGTAATTTAATAATTTTGCTATGTGTTTTTAGCATTTTTTTTTTGTTTGTACCTATGACCTATTTTAGCGTTGGAACGTAAAAGCGTAAATAGTTTTGTTTGTTATGAATCTGATTTATTTATTTTAATTTTTAGTTATTTATTATTTAAATGAGCGATAATAATTCATAAACGATTGTTATGTGTACCTCTCTTCGTGTTATAACAAGGTGTTATTAAATTAATTACGGTCATATAATTACCTATTATGTACAAGTCATGTAATTATGTACAAGTGAGAATACAACTGATTATGTCAAAACAATTGAGAGTTCTTTGACATAACATGAGATGTTAAACAATACATCGACGACTTGGATTTATGTTAGACAAAACTTATAAATGACACACTAACTTTAACTTCAATCAAATCTCGAATTACCTATTTGTAATTGGTGCATATGACCAAGAAGTTGACGAGCACCACATAAATATAATAGATGATAGATAGATAGACCTATTTGTGTTAAAGTAGAACTTTTTCACAGCTTTTGTGGATATCACAGTATTACCAAGTGCTTCCGTTGCAATCAAATTCCATATTTCAATAATCTTTTAACACTGGTAATGGCACCACTCGATTAAAATAGCTTAAAATAGGACAATTGAGTTCCTCACGAGGCTGAGTGCACCCCGAACTCCAAGCACAGAAAACTTTGAACCCGCTGGGGATCGAACCCGGGAACTCCGGTGTGCAAGGTAGTGTGATACCCATTCGGCCAGAGAGGCTACTTTATCTGGAAACATTGTTTATTTGTTTCTTATTAGAGAGCCAATCTTTTCTCTCAAATTTCTAAAATGGAGCAGTTGCAGTTGGGTAAAAATTATGAATAAAAGGTCGATTCCTACGTAAAAAGTTGTGAAAAAGACACAGGCCACATGCGTCTAATGTAGCAGTTGTTTCATTGCTACGAAATAAAAACGGCGGTGGAACACTCATCTTAAAAAAAAAGAGTAACTTAAATTAATCTTTCAGATCATCCTGCAGCAGCAGTCGCAAGGTCAAGGCCCACCACTCCAAGGACAGCAGGTTCGAGTCTCGGGGCCCGTGTCACATTTGCTGCAGCATAAACCGCAGGGCGGAGGGGCCGCGGGGCAGACCTTCACTTGGAACGCAGGAGGTGTCAGTCCTCAGCAGTCTGGAGCACAGAGTGTCGATGGTGGAGGACCTCCTGGAGGTGGTAAGTGGACAGGAATGGAGGAGTTGCAATTGGGAAAATATCATTGATAAAAGGTCGATTCCTACGTAAAAAGTTGTGAAAAATCCAAATCTGAGGTCAAAAAACTCGGAAAAAGTAATTTTAAAAGGTCGAAAATTTAATTTTTAATTGCCGTTCTAATGAAAAAGTTCGAAGAGTTGTGACGTCAGATTTCTAGGTCAGACAGGCCGGGCCGCCTGGGAGTCAGCAGATTGTGATTCAGCAGCAGGTGAGTCTAAGGAATAAAAAAGGAAAGAATCTTCTTCTTCGCCTTTTCCCGTGTACAGACGGGGTCGGCGTTTTTCGTCAGCCTCTCAATCAGCCCCAGGGTGATTGCTTTTAGGCGGACATTTTGTTTTGGCTACAAATTTTACGAGTGGATGTTCTTCGCACTCAACCTTTGATATTTCTTCAGTAAGGAAAATTCAGAGGCTGATAAAGTCCCTCAGCCAGACAGAATAGAATCTACTGCTGGGGTAAAAGGACACTTCAGTTCTATTGGAAGAGTTTAATAAGCACTATTATCATTTATTTTTTTCCTTGTCACAGAACCAACAACATGCCCTCCAGCAGCAGCAACAACAACAAAACCAACAACAGCAGCAGCAAAATCAGCAACAGCAAATCCTCCTACAACAGCAATTCAGTCAGCAGGGAGGTCCGGGTGGTGGACAGAGTCAGCAGATATTCATTCAGCAGCAGGGTGGAGGAGGGCAGCACTTGGGTCAACAGCGAACCACTAATTGGACACTGGTTAGAAAAATGAAAATGCTGACAGACTATCTTTTGAAAAATGAAAATGCTGACTGACTTTCTTTTGAAAAATGAAAATGCTGACTGACTATCTTTTGAAAAATGAAAATGATGACTGACTATCTTTTGAGAAATGAAAATGCTGACTACTGGATATCTTTTGTAAAATGAAAATGCTGACTGACTATCTTTTGAAAAATGAAAATGCTGACTGACCATTTTTTGAAAAATGAAAATGCTGACGGACTATCTTTTGAAAAATGAAAATGCTGACTGACCATTTTTTGAAAAATGAAAATGCTGACGGACTATCTTTTGAAAAATGAAAATGCTGACTGACCATTTTTTTGAAAAATGAAAATGTTGGCTGTCTTTTGAAAAATGAAAATGCTGATTGACTATCTTTTGAGAAATGAAAATGATCAACCGTGTTTTGCAGGTCCAGCAGCAAATACCTCAGCGTGGCCAGCAAGTTCTGAAGCTGAATGCCAGAGCCCATCAGCAACTCCAAAGCATGAATGCCCCTAGACTTTGCGAGTCCCTTATATCCCTTTCAAAATCCCTTTTCCCTTTTAAATATCATTATCATAACTAGTATTGTTCCATCTCATCTGATGGGTCGATTTACAAAGCCTCTCCACCATCTTCTGTCCTTGTAGCGTTCTTCTCGCTCTATAACTTCCCATTGGAAACCCCTACTTGCAATGGCATCTCTTATCATGTATTTTTTATATCTTTTTTTTTTTATCCCTTTTAAATACAATATCCCTTGACCAACTTGTGTTTTGCAGGTCCAGCAGCAAATACCACACCGGGGTCAGCAAGTTCTGAAGCTGAATGCCCGGGCCCACCAGCAACTCCAGAATATGACACCCGAAGAGAAGTCGAACTTCATCAGTCGACTACAACAGAGACAGCATATGATTGTACAGATGCAGGTAAAATGAAATTTCGGACTGCGTTGAGATAGCTATATTTTGTTTGATAGCGATTTGACAAGAAAAGATGAGAGCTACGTAGGGAAAAGAGTTGAGAGAATGGAAAAGGGCGAGGGAGACCAAAGAAAAAGTTGGAAGGATTGTGTGAATCAAGACGTGAGTGAGAAAATTTTAACAGGGCATGAGGTACTTAACCCCTTAATGCGCAATGTTGTAGTGCTGCAACATTAGGAAAATTGGCCAAATGGGGGTTAAAAATTGAGATAGTAAAATTTTCATTTTCCATTCCGGTCTCTATGACCAAAGACCTATAGCATACTAAAATTTGAGCAAAATTGATGATCTTGCGCATTAAAGGGTTAATAGGGCTACCTGGAAGAGACTGACGAGAAACGCCGACCCTATTTACGTAGGAAAGGATAGGAAGAAGTCACTGTATAACTGCTGTCATAGAAGGGAACGAACTTTTTCCATTCATGATAAAATCTGCCCCGGGCGGGAATTGAACCCGCGGCCTAGCGCTTACAAGCCAAACACGCTACCTTCCAAACTAACTAGGCTGGCTCATTTAGATTTAATTTGCCTTTCACTATTAAGTATTAATGAATTTATTTTATTTAAAAATTTAACAATGAATTTATTAATTTTGTTTAGTTTGAGATAATGGTCAAGTACAATATCATACATATTTCTGGACATGGTCTTCACTCCAGTCAAGTGAAGACTGTTTGATTCTTACTTAGGTGGAAAACATGAATAAATTACAACTGCTTTAATTGAACAAAATTACTTGCTTGATTTATTCTTATAAAAGGAAAAAAGGACGTTAACAAAGTTAGATATGAAAAAAGATGACTTGTGGAAAAATCTTGCCTATGAATCTTTTCCCTTTGGAAAATTCTAAATTTTTCGATGTTTTGAAGAAAAACCGGGCGAGAGCATGTGTGTGAAGTTAGAAAACAAAAAAGAGAAATTATTGAAGCAAGGTTGCCAAACCTCACGCCCGCGCCAAAGACCATGTCCAGAAATATGAATGAATTTATTGTTAAACATAACTTAAGTAAATTATATTTGCCTTCGCTAATTTCAGGGTCAAAGGCCAGCGGGTACGATCATTCGCAATGTAGGGCCTGGTCAGCAAATAGCCACCGTCATTCGACATCCAACCACAGGGAACTGGGTTCATGCCCCGGGACAAATCAACCCACAACAACAACAACAGGTGAGATAGATATCCTCAAAGGGTTCTCTCTGCTTTTAAAGACCAAGCACAAGTCCTCACGATGGTTGACTGCGGTTCAGGACGAGCCAGCCAATTTAACATGGCTAGAGCTAGAGACCATCACCCCGGTGTATAGCAGATACAAAAAGACATCTTTTCTTTATTCTGCTATCGCCATTCGGCGAAAGCTAAAGCCGCTACAACAACAACAACAACAGATAGATATGTTTCTTCTTCTTCTTCTTCTATTTGATTTTTTTATTATTATTATTATTTTTTTTTACCCGGGACCTTATAAATAATAAACTTGTGTTTTCCCCCGCGCAGGTATCCCGTAACAACAGGATTCAAATCATGCGCTCCCTCAACCTCATAGCGGCCATATTGCGCAGATGTAGACCGCCCAAATCTGCGCAGACGCTGAAACAAGGCGGCTATTTCGGAAACGGAGACAAGGTTATCAATCCGATGACCAATCATGTGTTACCTCTCATACCTGGTAAGTTACTTAACCCATCTGTTGGGGCAGTTACACCTAGAGGAGGAGAACTATCGATAGTCAGCGCCATCGATAGTTTTCGATATTTTTTTTTATTATAATTACATATTTTCCTTGTTTCTAAAGGTCTTATCCCCCAAAAAGACCTAACCTAACCTAATTTAAAGAAAATTATTAACTGTACACGTATTAATTTAGGTCACAGGGTTTTATTTCAACTTTTTTTTTTGACACTTTTCACTTCTAAAACGACCAAAACAAATGAAAAATGTGCAGAAAAAACTATCGATAGTCAAGCCTCAACTATCGATAGCGTTCGATAGTCAAAACTATCGATAGTTCTCCTCCTCTACTGTATAAATGAAATTGTACTACATTAATTTCTTTCTTGCTGAGAATCATGAAATTTTCATCCTTACTCCAAGGCTTCTGAGAGTTCAATTTACCTATGATGTTGGAAATATTTCTGTATATGAGTCTGTATGTTTCACTGATAGGCCCGTTTGTGTCCTCTTTGCACGAAAACAAATTGATTCATCCAGAGTCGGATTGTTTTTCCGACCATCAAAGAACTACCAAGTATCTACCAAGGTCTGCTACTCTGCTCGGGGGAAGTCTGCTTGACGGAAGATTAGTTCATTTTACGTTTAATATCCATGGCAATTCTATATACATATGTACGTACCTATGATCTTTTGAATTTTATTAGCGTATATTAATTAAATTTTGTAATAAAACTAGAAAGAAAGAGAAACAGGAAGAGAAGAGAGAGAGAAAGGGAGAGAGAGAGGAGAGAAATCAAGAGAAAGAGAGAGAGAGAGAAAGAGAGAGAGAGAAAGAGAGAGGAGAGAAATCAAGAGAGAGAGAGAGAAAGGGAGAGAGAGAGGAGAGAAATCAAGAGAAAGAGAGAGAGAGAGAAAGAGAGAGAGAGAAAGAGAGAGGAGAGAAATCAAGAGAGAGAGAGAGAAAGGGAGAGAGAGAGGAGAGAAATCAAGAGAAAGAGAGAGAGAGAGAAAGAGAGAGAGAGAAAGAGAGAGGAGAGAAATCAAGAGAGAGAGAGAGAAAGGGAGAGAGAGAGGAGAGAAATCAAGAGAGAGAGAGAAAGGGAGAGAGAGAGAGAGAGGGAGAGAAAGCTTGTATAAAAAGAAAGATAGGGCACAGGGATTTCAAAGAGGGAATATTTAATTTTTTCAAGGATGGTTGATAGCTTAGATTTTAGATGGAAGCAAGGATGTCCAGTAGATGTAGAGGTAGCTATACAAAAAAAAAAAAAAAAAAAAAAAAAAAAAAAAAAAAAAAAACCAAAAAA
>NW_007379756.1:0-11050 GCF_000475195.1 Diaphorina citri | reverse complement strand
TGGACGGAGAGGGAGTTGCATTGGCGAATTCTTGGTAAAAGGTCGATTCTGTAAAGTTGTGAAAAATCCTCTGGTTGTCAAAAAACTCGGAAAAAAGTCATTTTAAGTCGAAATTTATTTTAATTGCCTTTCTAAATGAAGTTCGAAGGTTGTGACGTCAGATTTCCTCGCGTTGGCCCATCAAAGAAGCGGGAGTCATGACATTTGATGTGACGTCATCGCCTACGGGAGCGTATGCCGTGACGTCAAAGTTCACGATTTACCGGTATTTTTTAAATCGATTTATCTCGGTATCTAGAAGTCGTAGAAGAAAAAGAAAAATTCCGTTGGTCCCCATTTTTCCTGCTCTATGACTTTGAAACATCACCCAAGTAAGCGCAACTGATTTATTATAAAAAAAGTAGAGTATCCTTCAAAAAGAATCAAAAGAATCCTTCAAAGCACTACACATTACATAAATTCCGAATATATGTCTTTGTTTCGCAACCTCCGTGGCCGAGTGGGTTCCACACTAGACTTGCACGCCGCGCCGGAGATCCCGGGTTCGATTCCCGGTGGGGTCGATTTTTTTTCCCCCCGTCTCTGTGTTTCGAGTTCGGGGTGCACTCAGCCTCATGAGGACAATTGAGTACTTTAATAACGACCGGTGGCGGCATTATCAGTGTAGGTAAAGAGATTAATGACACGACTCAATGGCAATAAAAATAACACACACGCACTCCTAATGTTTTTTTTTTTTTTTTAAGCCCTTGCTTAGACTGCGGGGGTAAAGGGACTTCTCAGTCATATTCCAGCAGGATAAACGAGGTATATTCTATTCTATTATTATAATTTCAGTGGTACAACAAGTAACCAGTGGGGTGCCTGGAGGAGGGGGTACGTTGGATCAGCAACAATTACTTCAGCTGAAACAGCGTCAGCAGATGGCCAAGTTGCTTCAGCAGCTGATTCAATACATTGCTCCTTATGATTTCAGTGGTACAACAAGTAACCAGTGGGGTGCCCGGAGGAGGGGGTACATTGGATCAGCAGCAATTACTTCAGCTTAAACAGCGTCAGCAGATGGCCAAGTTGCTTCAGCAGCAACAGCTAGTGCAGCAGCAGAAGCAGCAGCAAGCTCAGGCTACAACGACGCCGTTGTACAACCAGGTAAAATAATGTTTCTTTTGTATTTAGCCAGCTAGTTAGCTTGTTTGGTAGCGCGTCTGCCTTGTAAACGCTATTTCGCGGGTTCGACTCCCGCTCGGGACGGATTTTATACTCAAGGAATAAAGTTCGTTCTCGGAACGGCTAGCTTTCTCCTATCTTGTCTTCCTTCTCTCTTGGCTTTCGGGACGGTAAGACCTTGAGAGTTGTCCCTCTATCAAGGCTCTTTTCTTTCTTGAAAATAAATTAATTAAATAAAAAAGTTAGGTATTTTAGGTGACAAAGTTTTCACTTAAGTAAGGTAAAAAAAAGTTAGGTTATTAGCCCATTAGTCAATAGGGGCAGGATTTTCACTTTACTAAAGTGAAAATCCTGTTGCTTCAGCAGCTGATTCAATACATTGCTCCTTATGATTTCAGTGGTACAACAAGTAACCAGTGGGGTGCCCGGAGGAGGGGGTACGTTGGATCAGCAACAATTACTTCAACTTAAACAGCGTCAGCAGATGGCCAAGTTGCTTCCGCAGCTGATTCAATACATTGCTCCTTATGATTTCAGTGGTACAACAAGTAACCAGTGGGGTGCCTGGAGGAGGGGGTACATTGGATCAGCAGCAATTACTTCAGCTTAAACAGCGTCAGCAGATGGCCAAGTTGCTTCAGCAGCAACAGCTAGTGCAGCAGCAGAAGCAGCAGCAAGCTCAGGCTACAACGACGCCGTTGTACAACCAGGTAAAATAACGTTTCTTTTGTATTTAGCCAGCTAGTTAGTTTGTTTGGTAGCGCGTCTGCCTTGTAATCGCTATTTCGCGGGTTCGACTCCCGCCCGGGACGGATTTTGTACTCAAGGAACGTTCTCGGAACGGCTGGCTTTCTCCTATCTTGTCTTCCTTCTCTCTAAGCTTTCGGGACGATAAGACCTTGAGAGTTGTGGTCCCTCTATCAAGCCTGTTTTCTTTCTTGAAAATAAATTAAATTTAAAAAAAAAAGTTGGGTATTTTAGGTGACAAAGTTTTCACTTAAGTAAGGTAAAAAAGTTAGGTCATTAGTCCATTAGTCATTAGGGCGCAAGATTTTCACTTTAGTAACTTTAGTTCAGAAATCTCTTATCTACCACCTGAGCGTTCTCTACTACCTATGTAAAAAAATCCTCTTATGTGGTCAAATAAAAAAAAAATCCATGCCTCGGCCGGGATCGAACCCGCGCCCTCCTGTTCACCAGGCGAGCGCCTCAGCGCATCTACCTTGTAAGCGGTAGATCGCGAGTTCAATTCCCGCCCGGGGTGGATTTTATCCTGAACAGACAAGGTTCGTTCTCGGAACGGCTGCCTTTCTCCTATCCTGTCCTCCTTTTCTCTTTTCGCTTTTGGGAAGATAAGACCTTAGCAGGTATAGTTCCCTCTATAAACACATCTTTAAAAAAATAAAATAAAAAAAGACCTTTTTCCTCATTCCAAACGAAGTAGAATCCAGCTATGTACTGAGACTGACACACATTCTGTGCCTCTCCCAGAAACATCCCCTCGTACAACAGGTGAGTACAACATGTGGACAACCTTTCTCCTATCCTGTCCTCCTTTTCTCTTTTCGCTTTTGGGAAGATAAGACCTTAGCAGGTATAGTTCCCTCTATAAACACATCTTAAAAAAAGACCTTTTTCCTCATTCCAAGTTTATTGCTCCCTCTGTTCTATATCAAGCAGAGCATTGCGTCGTCCAGCTCGCACCCCGCATCGCACAATACTTCCCCCACGGCCCTCGTTAACTCGAAAACCAAAACCGCGCTCGCCAATATGTTAAGCAACCGTCTACAGGGCCAGGGAACTGGGGTGACCACCCCCACCCCCCCTGTAGTGTCCCCTGTACAGGTAAAGGGGATTTATGGGGAGGGGGGAGAGAGGAGTTTGTGACAAGGTGGAAACACACTACTATCACGTCACGTGAACTCATGTGGAGTCAGAAAAATGTGCTTCAAAGTTCTCCCTAAATATACATAAGTAAAAAAAAAATAATAATAAATAAAAAGTAGGTGATTTCTTTCATGATAGTCACACTGTCCTCACATCACATGAGCTCACGTGACGTGATAGTAGTGTATTCCTACCTTTATAGGCTCATACTTCTTCTGCATAATAAATAAATAGTAGGTGATTTCTTTCATGATAGTCACACTGTCCTCACATCACATGAGCTCACATGACGTGATAGTAGTGTGGCTATCACGAACGAAATCACCTACAATATTATGGGAGAACTTTGAACTACATCTTTCTGACTCCCCATGAGGTCACGTGACGTGATAGTAGTGTGTTCCTACCTTTATAGGCTCATACTTCTTCTGCTCCCCCCCCACCCGACCCTATTTTTGGGAGTTTTCGCTCGTTGCTCACTCTGTGTTTTTCCTAACCAAATAATTCAGCTCGGATGATTCGAAAAAGTTTTCACCGCCCGAGACAAAAACGAGGGAAAGAGTTGTGCGAATGATTTTTTTGTTTTCCCCCGTACTAACCAGCGTGGAGTTTTGTTTTTTCTAACCAATACTAATATCTTCTTTTTGTTCCTTTTCTTTGATTCTCTCTGTATTTCTTTATCTTTCTTACTCTTCCTGTTTATATTTTCTCTTCTTTCTCTTTTCCTTCCTCCCTGTCCCTTTCTTTCTGTTCAACTCTGTAGTTCTTGACAGTTTCCATTAATTATGTGCATCATAAATGTCCTTGGGCCGAGTGTGGCCAAAATTGTGGAAAAAAGAGTTCGGGCGGCCGTTTTTCAGGGCCACTATTGAAGGCTAAATTTAGAAGAAGAAAAAGAAAGAACACACACAAAAGGAGTTAGCGCTTCTCAGGACTTTACCTTTCGCAACTAACACCAGTGTTTGTAGATTTGAGAAATGTGTCTGCATGTACCATAGATATTAACAACAGTAGGTAATTTAGGTATGTCAAAAAAAGAAAGGTAATGTAGGTATGTGTTTCCCCGATTTCATTTGAACGTGTACCTTATTTTTTGATCCTTTTGTTTTCGTAGCTAACCATTTAATTTAATTTTATGATATTTTATTTAACTACCTATTTCAATAATTTCATTATTTTTAATTTATTACATATCATCAGCATTATTATTATCATCATCATCTTTTTTTTTTTTTTTTTTTTTATTTTTTTTTTTTTTTTTTTTTTTTTTTTTTTTTTTTTTGTGATATTGATATTTTTTCTTACATGTTTGTATACTTTTTTTTTTTTCAATCTTCTTAGATGTTAATTTTTTTCTCATCTTGATGTTGTGATGCATGATATATTATGTATGTTTTCTCCCCCTATAGGACGTAAGTGCAGCGGGTCAGTTGCGTCTCATGACGGCCCACCATCAGGCCCAGTTGCAGCCGCCACATCCGCCAACGTCGGCCCAGCTTTATCAGGTAAGCCCCCGAGGAGTTGAAACCGAAGTTCAACAGACCCACCATCTTATTGAATGAACGAAGATAGCTCCACGTTTTAAATTCAGAGTAGATAGAACAGAATATGCCTTGTTATACTGTCAGAATGAGACCAAAAAATCTCTTTACTCCCGCAGTCTAAACAAGGTCTTATGTATTTGGTACAATCTTTTTAAAATAAAATTACAACTTTGAAAAAGAGCCTCGCTTACCTACATTAAAAAAGACCAATTTTGATGATAAAAGGCAAACACGATTAGTATCAAAAAATGGTCGTTAAATTTTAAGCCCAATCGGGCATTTTAGAACCTGTTGAGACACTTCCTGATTGAACTTTAGAGTTCATTTACCCACTATGTACCACTTTTTTTTATTTTTAAAGTACCATATTGCAAATACCCTAATACAAATGCTGATGGCCTTCCCATTGTGTTTTCCGTTTCCAGTCAGCACCGCCAGGTAGCGTCGTGTCAGGTGCAGGGGTAGGGGGTCCTCAGCAAGTTCTAAGCCAGCAGCCACAACCCCAGCAGCAGGTTACGCCACCTCGTGTCAGTCAGCAACTTGTGACGTCATCACGGAGTGCAGGACACTATGGAAGCAGTAGTGGGGGTGAGCTATAGAGATGTATATACTTGGGTGGCCTGTATTAAATCAGTTTTGAAAAAAAAAAAAAAAAAAAAAAAAACAAAAACTATGAAAATAAAGTATGGGGGTTTAACCTTCCATTCATTGATAAGCTACCTGCTTTTTCACCAAGCCTGAGTAGGCCGGCACAGAATTGGAAAAAGCATTTAGATAATATTATGTAGTTAAGGGGCACGGTTAGGCCATTGGTAAGGTGCTTGCTTGCCACACAGAAGGTTCCGGGTTCGATTCCCATAATCCATCGAAAAAAATGCTCTCATATTTCGATTGCAAATGTTTCAACGGGTTAATTTCTGGTGTACTTGTGTTGACCAAGCACCCAAGTGGGAAGTATTTTGTCTCCTATCGTTCAATCTGATGAGGGACATACTACGGGATGGACATGCTACGACACAGACCACACGAGTCTAATGTAGCAATTGTTTCTTTTGCTACTAGGCTAAAACCGCAAAGAAAAGCTAGTGTCTATTCATTCTAATTTGAATATGATATCTTTTTATTTTGCTGCTCTAGGTCACAGTGCAGCATTGAGAGTAGCCCAGGTACTGGCCAAGTCAGCAGCCGGCCAGTCAGTCAGCGCGCAGCATCAGCAACA
Organism: Diaphorina citri; assembly: GCF_000475195.1. NCBI lineage: Eukaryota > Metazoa > Arthropoda > Insecta > Hemiptera > Psyllidae > Diaphorina > Diaphorina citri. The sequence goes on along the minus strand of NW_007379756.1, from coordinate 5,233 downwards.
GTTGGCACATCAGCAGAGGGCGCAGTTCTATGGACACAATCCTAATATTAAACGTGAGTTAGTAGTCAATATCAAACCTGAAAAAAGTAGTGAAATCCCCCAAATATATATTGATTTGGTATCGAAAGTTCGGTGCCAAGATTGCAGCCCCTCTACGGTGCTCCCTAAGATCTTAAAATCAGGCTTAAAATCTATAGAATAATGAAAGAAAAAGAAGGAAGAAAAATGTCTCTCAATTCTCTTCAAGGAGAGCTTTCTACGACTTTTTTTTAATCACAATTACCTAGAATCTAGATCAATCAGAAAACGAACAAAAAATTTACATATTTACAAACAAATAATCATACATATTTCTGGACATGGTCTTCACTTGACTGGAGTGAAGACCATGTCCAGAAATATGTATGATATTGTACTTGACCATTATCTCAAACTAAACGAAACAAATAATCATCGAATTAGAATTCACTTTAATCAAAAGATCGTCCGTCGACTAAAAAAATCGCCCCTAAAAGGGATTTAGCAAAAAAAAAAAAATGTTCTTTTCCACAGTGCCTCCAGAGAAATGTCTGCTGGGCTGCGTGTTCCTCATAGTGGAATACGACAAACATCCCGAAGAATCCCATCAAGTGGACACCTGGATTCAAATAATACAACAAAATGGAGGCGAAGTAGAATCCAGCTATGTACTGAGACTGACACACATTCTATGCCTCTCCCAGAAACATCCCCTCGTACAACAGGTGAGTACAACATGTGGACACGTGTGTACAACATGTGAGCAGGTGAGTACAACAGATTATACTACATCAGGGGAGGTGCAGTTCTATGGATATGGACCTAACATCAAACGTGAGTTATTGGTTTGATTGTGAGCTCAGGAAAAAGTAATGAAATCCCCCAAAAACACCTATATGTGGTCGAAATTTCGGTGCCACGATTGTAGTCCCCAAAAAATCCAAGTACTTACATCTGTACTTTTTTCTACATCAACACCAACCTCAGTGGTACAATGGTTAATGCGTTTGACTTTGGATCTGGAGGTTGGTGGTTCGAGTCCAAGTCAAGTCATAAAATTTATCTAGGCGTAATATAATTAGGAAACGATATTTGTGGCGAGCATTTTTAAAGTATGCTTAACATAATTAAAAATTCCTTTATTTCCATCCTTTTTGCTTCCTCACGTTACAGGGTTTGCGAGATGGGAAGCGTTGTATCACAGCACATTGGCTGAATGATGTCATCACGAGGCAGCATGTTCTACCGCCTCACCTTGCCATACACTTCCCTACACCTTACAGGTAAACTGAGCTATTGTTTTTCTAGTGGTTCTGTAGAATTTGAACAAAAAAAGTCGGTGAACTGTAGAATTCAGAAAATTGGCCACTTTTCTGGGTCCGATTGACTATTTAATTGAGAAGGGATGTGTAACGTAAAATTCTAAGCGTACCATGTTGATTACTAAAAAAAAGTCGCTACGAAATTGTTGTTTCGTCTTAATGAGTTAATTCTGCCATCTCGTGTAAGTTGCTTCCAAGTTGTCTATGCCATGGTTTTTCACAATTTTCACCCACGAAAACTTGTTTTAGCAACACTACAGAAACTGTACCTTTAACCTCGCTTTTAAGAAAAACCTTATCCGTTCAGGATAAATTCCGCCTCGGGCGGGAATTGAACCCGCGATCTAGCGCTTACAAGGTAGACGCGCTACCCTTTTAAGTTGGAATGTGCAATGACAGCTTTTAAAATGTACAATATGTTATTTGAATTGTGAAGTGAAAAAATCAAGGTACCTGTGTTCCATTTAAGGTACCTGTGCCATAACTATTAGTTCCTCAGAGCTCTCTTCATTATTATCATTATCACTGATTCTTTTTCTCTTTCTCTCCTCTTTTTTCATATTTATATAAATAGTATAGATAGTTTATGACTTTTGATCAAATGTACCATAGCTAGGTATTGGTTGTATATATTTTATAATGTAACAATTGATTGATCAATAAATCCATTTCAATTTCTTTCCCTGTTATCTTGTCCCAATTCTCGAATTTTCAGTGACGAGAAGCCTTGTCGCAATTTCTACATTGCCGCCACTGGGTTCGAGAAGGAGGAACGGGATAGAGTGAGATGGATGATAGAAGCTACAGGAGCCAAGTATTGTAGCTATTATAACTCCAGAGTCGACTTCCTGGTAGCTCGCAAGTAAGTGATTCGTTCTTGGAACGGCTGGATATATCCTATCCTGTCCTCCTTCCCTCTTCGATTTCGGGACGATAAGACCTCAGGAGTTACAGTTCTTTGAGTTCCCTCTATTTATTTATCGTATGGACGTTTTACTTTTTCAAAGGATATACATACATAGAATACAGAACAAAGGAACATTTAACAAAAACAAAAGAGATAAACCTCTTTAAAAAAATCAAACCTCTTTCCCTCTATCAAACCTCTTTAAAAAAATCATTATTGAGAAAGAGAGAGAGGGTGTGTGAAATTACTTCAAGGCACATTCTTTTACATCCATACCTATCCAAGGTCGGAAATTTGGTTAGAAAATTTCCGCCCTGACCGGCCTTCGAACTCAGCACCTCCAAGTTGAGAGTCAGTACTCTTGACCACTTGGGCACAGAGGTCTGTCCCTATTTGAAAACGAGTTCTATTATGATCGCCTTTTCAACATTAACCCCCAGTTCTATAGTACTTTTTTTCCCCAACATTTTAATTTTAACCCTTTCTCTCCCCCCGGTGCAGGTTAGAGGGGGCCAAAGTGAAGAAGGCCAAGGAGATTCAGAGGCCGATCGTGAACGCGCAGTGGCTTAACGAAGTCATGTTCGGCCATTATGCGTGTATCCAGCAGGCCGACAATCAGAAATACCAGCAGTACAATCTAAGTCACCCGTTCCGGATTGATTACTCTCTAGTCCTACATTTGATGGGTAAGTGGCGCCCTACATTTGATGGGTAAGTGGCGCCCTACATTTGATGGGTAAGTGGCGTCCTACATTTGATGGGTAAGTGGCGCCCTACATTTGATGATATGATGGGTAAGTGGCGTCCTACATTTGATGGGTAAGTGGCGTCCTACATTTGATGGACCTTATAGGTAAACTGAGCTATTGTTTTTCTAGTGGTTCTGTAGAATTTGAACAAAAAAAGTCGGTGAACTGTAGAATTCAGAAAATTGGCCACTTTTCTGGGTCCGATTGACTATTTAATTGAGAAGGGATGTGTAACGTAAAATTAGTCTAAGCGTACCATGTTGATTACTAAAAAAAAGAAAAAAAAAGTCGCTAGGACATTGTTGTTTCATCTTAATGAGTTAATTCTGCCATCTCGTGTAAGTTGCTTCCAAGTTGTCTATGCCATGGTTTTTCACAATTTTCACCCACGAAAACTTGTTTTAGCAACACTACAGAAACTGTACCTTTAACCTCGCTTTTAAGAAAAACCTTATCCGTCCAGGATAAATTCCGCCTCGGGTGGGAATTGAACCCGCGATAGCGCTTACAAGGTAGACGCGCTACCCTTTTAAGCTGGAATGTGCAATTAAGCCCAATCAGGCATTTTAGAGCCCGTTGAGACACTTTCTGATTGAACTTTACGAGTTCATTTACCCACTATGTATCACTTTTTTTAACAAGGTCTTATGTATTTGGTACAATCTTTTTAAAATAAAATTACAACTTTGAAAAAGAGCCTCGCTTACCTACATTAAAAAAGACCAATTTTGATGATAAAAGGCAAACACGATTAGTATCAAAAAATGGTCGTTAAATTTTAAGCCCAATCGGGCATTTTAGAACCTGTTGAGACACTTCCTGATTGAACTTTAGAGTTCATTTACCCACTATGTACCACTTTTTTTTATTTTTATAAGCCCAATCAGGCATTTTAGAGCCCGTTGAGACACTTTCTGATTGAACTTTACGAGTTCATTTACCCACTATGTATCACTTTTTTTTTATTTTTAAAGTACCATATTGCAAATATCCTAATACAAATGCTGATGGCCTTCCCATTGTGTTTTCCGTTTCCAGTCAGCACCGCCAGGTAGCGTCGTGTCAGGTGCAGGGGTAGGGGGTCCTCAGCAAGTTCTAAGTCAGCAGCCACAACCCCAGCAGCAGGTTACGCCACCTCGTGTCAGTCAGCAACTTGTGACGTCATCACGGAGTGCAGGACACTATGGAAGCAGTAGTGGGGGTGAGATGTTTATATACTTGTAAACTTTCGGTAAAATTATGCCCCTACTTCAAATTGAAATTTCAATATAAATTTCATTTCAATTCCTGAGACAAACTAATAAAATTATACTAATTTTTATCTGTTTATTTTGCTGCCCTAGGTCACAGTGCAGCATTGAGAGTCGCCCAGGTACTGGCCAAGTCAGCAGCCGGCCAGTCAGTCAGCGCGCAGCATCAGCAACAGTTGGCCCATCAGCAGAGGGCGCAGTTCTACCGGCCCTGACGCTCGAACCACTACCCTATGAGAATAAGCCGCGGATACTGCTCAGTGGATTCGCCAAGCCTTTGGAAGAAGAGAAGGTAAGAGAATAGAATAAAAAAGAGGATCTAAAGGAAAAGACTGGATCGGAAATAGGACTAGAGTAGAATAGGCAAGAGAGGAAATAAAAGAATAGAATAGATTAGAAAAATTCCAACCCTGTCTTTGGAACCACTACCATATAAGACTAAGGGCCGAATGCACAGTCGTTCCTAAATGATAAAGTTTTCCTTTTTCCTTAAGGTTTCCTACTTCCTTAAGGTATCCATTTTCCTATGTAGTTTATTTTCTTCTGCTTTAATACTAATGGCGTCTGTTCGTCCTAGGCCACTTTCGATTTTTCACCTATCAAAATCAAAAGCACCTAAAGGAATACCCAATCATTAAGGTACGACTGTGCATTCGGCCCTAAACCTTTTTTAAGAGGTTTGATAGAGGGAACTGTAACAGCAAAGGTCTAGTCGTTCCGAAATCGAAGAGAGAAGGAAGACAGGATAGGAGAAACCTCTTTTGTTTAGAATAAAGCTCACCCGGGCGGGTATTGAACCCGCAACTGCGATCTTACAAAACAGGGGTCCTACCTTGTAAGCTAGGTAGACTTTTTTTCCACCCTGAATGTTTTCCTTTACTTTTAATTTGTTTTATTTTTTAACGCGATTTCATTTCTTCGTTCCACAGAAAGTGAAACAGCTAGGCGCGGACATGGCAGTGTCGTGGCGGGACGCCACTCACCTGG
>NW_007379755.1:46957-48878 GCF_000475195.1 Diaphorina citri | reverse complement strand
TTTCATCGGTGATGGAAAACTCCGAGGAGGTGTTGAGTGCTGTGAACCGGATTCGACCTACGAAGGGCCAGTCGAGAACATCGTCGTTTTCGCCTTGAACCAGATGTATGAATAGAGACAGGTATTGAGCGTCTTCCCGTGATATGTTGACCCGTGTACAGAACCTGGGGGGAAGATAATATTCATAATACTCGTACCTACATAGTGCTTGTTCTTATTCCATGGTAGGGTTTTTTTTTTAAAAAAAAAAAGGTTTGACAGAGGAACTGTAACTGCCGAGGTCTTATCGTCCCTTAAGCGAGGAGAGAAGAAAGCCAGCCGTTCCGAGAACGAACCTTATCCATTCAGGATAAAATCCTACCTGGGCGGGAATCGAACCCACGACCTAGTGCTTAAAATTGTTTCAAGGCAGACGCGCTACCGTCCGAGCTAGGCTGGCCAACTAGGAGAAACCTAATGATTTGAAAAATGTTGAGAACTGAGAGGCAATGTTTCAGATTTTTTTTCTTACCTGTATCCAAAGCAGCTTGAATAAAAACAAGCACTGTAGAAATATCTATTGATCTCCTTCATCTCTTTGAGTTTAGCAGGAAAGTTGTACATCTTCCAGAAGTAAACTCCATTGCACAGCTTGAGAACGACATTATCTTCAATTTCTTCTGTTTGTTTCAAGTTCAATTCAAAATTGTTCACCTTGATTTTCTGTTCTAGCATGCTTTGTTCTAACAACACCATTCTTTCATACACGAGTTTCAACAGATGACTATTGTCCCCACAAGTTTTACAGGAACAATTGCCTTCACTGCTCTTATCATCACCAGCTTGGTTCTTGTTTGGATCCCACAGTTTACTTTCATGTTCCTTGTTCTTCATGAGATATGCTTCAATTTCTTTCTGGTTCTTTGTGAATGGAGAGTGGGCAGTACCTTCTTTGCTGGAATCTGAAGAGCTATTAGTATTACTAATGTTGTTGCTTTGACCACCATTGTTCACATTATGTTCTACTTTGTCAGGTTTATTCACAGGTCTCTGCTTCTCATGGCTGTCTGTTCCTCCTGCATGGTGATTTGTTTCTTTATGTTCCCCATTCATCATAGTAGAGTTTCTTGTGTAATTATCCACACTAGTATCCTGTCTACCATGACTTGGTGTGCTTGTACTCTGACTACCATCACTGCAATATTTATTAAACAGAAGTTCCAAATGGAATGATGTTTTCAAATCATAATGTTTCTCAAGTAAAGCTTGGGATTTGAACACTTCACGACACCCCACTTGATAAAATTTACAGGGAAAGTTCTCATTGGAGCTCCCTTGCATATTTAAATGCTCCGGGAATACCGTCACCGTTAGTATTTTACTGTTTCTCTTATTTGTAGGAATGCCAGAGGTATTTCTGAAGGAACTGGTCAGAGAATCTGTAATGTCTTCAACACTGGACTGTGAGTATTTCAAGTAGCAAGTGTTCACATGTGATTCATATTCTGGTATACTCAACTGACTTGAGCACAGTTTGTATGGACAGGTCAAATTGTTTTCCAAAATCTCTCGTCGAGTGTAATTATCTATAAAGATATCATCTTTGGTAAGCACCTTTTCATCAATTGGACAGTAGTTCTTGCCTTTGACATCTATCCATGAATCAATGCATGCTGCACAGAACTTGTGTCCACATGAGGTTAGTATGGCATCTTTCAAATATTCCAGGCAAATTGAACACTCAAATCTTGGGTCAAGATTTAGTTTGTTATTAGCCACAGGTTGGTGCTCCATTGCAGAGCTATCATGTTTGTCTTGTGTTGCTTCTTCTAGATAATTTCTTCTGAAAACAAAACAGAAAACTTGTGTTAAAAAGTTGGTAAGTACCTAGATACTAAAACATCTTAATAAATAAGTAAGTAGGTGTATACTGTATAGTAAT
>NW_007379755.1:0-43353 GCF_000475195.1 Diaphorina citri | reverse complement strand
GTTCTATGTTCATGCGAATCTTGGCAGGCCATAAACATGTACTCAGACAAGAGGATTTTGCTTCTCTAAGGGCTAATCATGATTATTTTGGCTTTTCGGCTTCTAAGGCTATGATTAGGTTTGAAGTGCAGTTTTTTCAGTACGAACAAGGCGCCCTTATGGTTTGTTTATTTCACCCCGATTCCAGTTTTTAATGGTAAGTAAACTCGTAGGTATTGTAAAAAAAAAAAAGGTTATCTCAGTTCATTCAATTCTCTCACCCCAGACCAATCTACTCCGAGCCGTATACATGTGGGTCTGCGCCACATTCGAGAGGTCCATAATCTGGGAAGGTTACAAGATAGGGCCCGCTCTCGAACAACAAGGTGACGAAGGATAAGAGACAAACAATCCTGCCTAGTACATGGCACCATGGTATGATAAATGTACACTTCCGCGAGTATGATGATGCTGGCCTCAAGTCAATTGCAACATGCAGACATTAGTTTCCACGTCAACAGGTAAGTGAGCAACCGAAGATAGTTCGGTTTTAGCTTGACCATACTCAAAATCAAGTGGTTTTTAATTAAAATGCACTGTAAAACTGCTGAGGTTCATAGGCGTGCTGTCGCGCAACTAAACTTACAGTTTTGGGATAGGCAAGACGTTAGAGTTTCAAGCAACGGACGCGCGCGGTGGCCTATATTAACACGAAAACGTTTTGGAGGTTTTCAGCTTTTCATTCTAACACAACAGAATTTTGTCCTTTATGGATGGACGTCTGCAGTTGAATCCCAATAGCGACATAGGAAAGATTTTTTCAGAGGTGTTGATAGAGGAGAGCTAGAACTGCTAAGGGTCTTTTGTTCTGGAAGCAATCATAGCGGAGAAAAAGACAGGATAGGAGAAAGGCCATGCCGTTGCGCGAGAAGCGAACCTTATGCTGTTTGTAAATTTATATTTTTGTTTCCCGCCATCGACATATCGGGATGAGGGAGCGACGGTCTTCTCATAGGGGTGTTCGACCTCACTTTCTATCACACTCTGGAGCGATTCCTCGACTCTTGTTTCGCCTGAGCTAATGTCGCCACCTAGCGGATGAAAAGTACAAACTATGTGATATGTTTAGCGAACTGCTGACATCTAGGTGGTGACCTTTGGAGTTACCATGATGAAATCATGTGAATAGGCAATACTCAAGAACACCATACATGAAGCTGAGTACTACTCACTTTTTTACTCCACGCGCAGAAAATTTTAATAAACAGTGATGAACGGTTTTTGTCGAACGTGGGGGTTCACACACATTAATTTTCTGCATTTTGTTGTGAGGAGTGAGAAGAGAGCAGAGTCGTTCGTGGGATTATGCCCCCAGGGGGGTACCTGCACGACTAAGCGTGGAGTAAAAACGTCTTAGCTCTATGTGATTTTCCCCTCTTCATTTTTCCTGTATGAAAAGTGAGTGCAAGTGTAAAATATGACGTAAGAATTGATTTTCAATGATGCGTGATCGCAATATATATGTAATTTTTTATGTGAATTTTAAATATGAAGTGCAAGTGAGTTCAAACTAGTGAGAGAGATAGATAACTTGAGAATGAGTGATTAGAAATATAGCAAAGAACGAATGTTATTTTAAAAAAAAAAAAAAAAAAAAAAAAAAACAAAAAAAAAAGAGAGGTACAAACTTCCGAGAATTTTAAATGTAGACAACTTTTTTCTTTAAATTAGTTGATTGTGATTAAGCTTTAATGTGCTCCCAGCCATGAGAATTGCAGAGAACAGATACAGAAAAGTGTACCTACCTATCCCCTTTACAAAATAAATAAATAAAGGGAGTAGGCAAAACTTAGTAGGCATTTTTATGTAATTTTTTGCTGGTGTAAATTTGTAAGCCGGTATTTATTTACTTGTAATACCTAGTGCTTGGTATTTCCAGAACTGCACGAACACAATTGATTTTTACTGTGTAGAAAAAATTCTATTTCGTAAATTTTACTTTTAAAATCAGTTTCTCAATGTTTTTGTATTTTATTTTGTAAAAAGAACCTACCTGTTTTACCATTAATTTTAAATTATTTCGAAACTTAAATTCTATCAACTCTATGAAACTTGGTCTTGTTTTATTTTTATTTAAGTGTAACCATGTGAGGGATAACCCAGGCCACCTAAGGTCAGACCGTCTGACAGACTCTGTCAGACGGTCTTTGAATTTGAATTTATTTATTTTAAAGTGCATACAATACAGGTAATTGACAAAGTATAATGGCAACACCCTATTACATTATAGACACTAGAAGAATAACAAAATAACGTGAGGCGGAAAAACTTCGAGACCCAGGTCTCTCAGGCGGTATTACAGACCTTGGTTTCGACCTTTTTCCGCCGTCAAGATTCAGTTTTAGATATAGTTATGTATATTCTGACCAGGGTTAGTGGAAATCAGACCCTAAATCTTTAATTTTGGGAAGATTTTGTCTTCATCTGCCTATACGAACGTAACAATTTTAACAAAAGATTTTACAAATGACATCACAGAAAACTTGAGCCTATGAAGTAGAGGGACAAAATACAACACAAAGTTTCAGTAAAATATAAATAAATACATTTAATAAATGCTCTAAATTTATTTTAAATGGGCGGTACAACGAACGAATGCATGAGCATTTTATGAAAAAATGGACGGAAAAATGAAAGATCGCGAGTTTATGAAAGAATCAACTTACTATCTAGGTACATCATGATGAATAAAATTAATTAAAACTACGTCATAAATAAATCTCTAATTACGAAACATTAACTTATAAAATTTGAGTAAAGCTTGAAACGAAGGCAAGATATGTTTCGATTGAGGCCCTGTTCCACGGAGCTCCTTTGCATCTCTAAAGCTGTATCCACAATTCCACACATTGTCGACGGCCGTCGATCAACGTTGACTGAAACCGTCCACACTGCCTCGACTATGTGTGGACACAGCTTTTTATCACTGGACACTCAACTATGGGTAGCGACACTCAACTATGGGCTAACCTGCCTCGGTAGCGTAGTGGTCAAGACGCTCGCCTGGTAAACAGGAGGGCGTGGGTTCGATCCCAGCCGAGGCATGGAATTTTATCCTCATTTATTTGAGATTTTGACCACATAATAATGGAGCTCTAAGGGTTAGGTGGTAGAAAACGCCTCCGGCGTTAACCTCGCCTAGTGGTTACCTTCCACTCGAGTCTATTATTATTACACGCAACGTGGATATGTGTAGGACTTAGGACAGTGTAGGCACTCTTGTATCTTGTACCCTGAAGTAACTGTAAAGAGGTTTTACTTTAAGTTGTATTGAATTCGTGAATTGAGGGGGAAATTTTTAGTTAAAAACGTTTTCGGTGCAATAAATAAAAAGATAAGTGACCACTATCAACTTTATCAAGTCGATCTAGTGGTTTAAATCTCAGCTAAGGCCAGCCACTCACTATCAGGTAAACCTGATCAGGTGTCAGTTCTACCTGCTCAGCTCCTAAAACATGTAACTCACTTTTCACCGAAATGAAACAAAGAACAGGATAAGACAAAAAGAGAACGAACCCTATTTGTTTAGAATAAAGTTTGCCCTCACGTCACGTAATGGTAGGGTAGTTGTCTTGAACGAAATTGCCTACAATATTATAGGAAAACTTTGAACTACATCGTTCTGACTCCCCATGAGCTCACGTACCGTGATAGTGTCCACCTTTTAACACCAGTGTCAACCCTACTTTACATTATTGTCCTGGCCATGAGAGTGCCTAATGGGTCATCTCCGTGACTTGAGTCTTAATAACAAACGTATCATCCTCCATCAGGAACCCACGTCCTGGATCCAGAACATCTGCCACTCTGATGAAATTATTAAACCCAAACGCTTTCTTATTCAGAAAGAAATTCACCGGACGCTTGAATGAATCGAAATTCTTGTCCGACTGGATTTCATCAGTGATGGAAAACTCCGAGGAGGTGTTGAGTGCTGTGAACCGGATTCGACCTACGAAGGGCCAGTCGAGAATATCGTCGTTTTCACCTTGAACTAGATGTATGAATAGAGACAGGTATTGAGCGTCTTCCCGTGATATGTTGACCCGTGTACAGAACCTGGGAGAAATAATATTCATTAATACTCGTACCTACAATACCTACATAGTGCTTGTTCTTATTCCATGGTAGGGTTTTTTTTTAAGTTTGACAGAGGAACTGTAACTGCCGAGGTCTTATCGTCCCTAAAGCGAGGAGAGAAGAAAGCCAGCCGTTCCGAGAACGAACCTTATCCATTCAGGATAAAATCCTACCTGGGCGGGAATCGAACCCACGACCTAGTGCTTAAAATTGTTTCAAGGCAGACGCGCTACCGTCCGAGCTAGGCTGGCCAACTAGGAGAAACCTAATGATTTGAAAAATGTTGAGAACTGAGAGGCAATGTTTCAGTTTTTTTTTCCTTACCTGTATCCAAAGCAGCTTGAATAAAAACAAGCACTGTAGAAATATCTATTGATCTCCTTCATCTCTTTGAGTTTAGCAGGAAAGTTGTACATCTTCCAGAAGTAAACTCCATTGCACAGCTTGAGAACGACATTATCTTCAATTTCTTCTGTTTGTTTCAAGTTCAATTCAAAATTGTTCACCTTGATTTTCTGTTCTAGCATGCTTTGTTCTAACAACACCATTCTTTCATACACGAGTTTCAACAGATGACTATTGTCCCCACAAGTTTTACAGGAACAATCGCCTTCACTGCTCTTATCATCACCAGCTTGGTTCTTGTTTGGATCCCACAGTTTACTTTCATGTTCCTTGTTCTTCATGAGATATGCTTCTATTTCTTTCTGGTTCTTTGTGAATGGAGAATGGGCAGTGTCTCCTTTGCTGGAATCTGATGAGCTAGTATTACTACTGTTGTTGCTTTGAGCACCATTGTTCACTTCATGTTCTACTTTGTCAGGTTTATTCACAGGTCTCTGTTTCTCATGACTGTCCGTTCCTCCTGTATGGTGATTTGTTTCTTTATGTTCCCCATTCATCATAGTAGAGTTTCTCCTGTAATTATCCACACTAGTATCCTGTCTACCATGACTTGGTGTGTTTGTACTCTGACTACCATCACTGCAATATTTATTAAACAGAAGTTCCAAATGGAATGAGGTTTTCAAATCATAATGTTTCTCAAGTAAAGCTTGGGATTTGAACACTTCACGACACCCCACTTGATAAAATTTACAGGGAAAGTTCTCATTTGAGCTGCCTTGCATATTTAAATGCTCAGGGAATACTGTCACTGTTAGTATTTTACTGTTTCTCTTATTTGTGGGAATGCCAGAGGTATTTCTGAAGGAACTGGTCGGAGAATCTGTAATGTCTTCAACACTGGGCTGTGAGTATTTCAAGTAGCAAGTGTTCACATGTGATTCATATTCTGGTATGCTCAACTGACTCGAGCATTGTTTGTATGGGCAGGTCAAATTGTTTTCCAAAATCTCTCGTCGGGTGTAATTATCTATAAAGATGTCATCTTTGGTAAGCACCTTTTCATCAATAGGACAGTAGTTCTTGCCTTTGACATCTATCCATGAATCAATGCATGCTGCACAGAACTTGTGTCCACATGAAGTTAGAATGGCATCTTTCAAATATTCCAGGCAAATTGAACACTCAAATCTTGGGTCAAGATTTAGTTTGTTATTAGCCACAGGTTGGTGCTCCATTGCAGAGCTATCATGTTTGTCTTGTGTTGCTTCTTCTAGATAATTTCTTCTGAAAACAAAACAGAAAACTTGTGTTAAAAAGTTGGTAAGTACCTAGATATTAAAACATCTTAATAAATAAGTAAGTAGGTGTATACTGTATAGTAATAGTTTGGATGGAGATCCCACTCTTACATACCTATTTGGTAGGTAAAATGAGGGCTGTATCCAGAATTTTGTCGAGGGGGGTGAGAGTCCAAATGTAGATTTACCAAGGGGGGGAGTCCAGCCTATAATAAAGGAGAAAATTGGACCTCTCTACATCTACATACGGCCCTGGGTAAAGCCCAGGTCACAGAATATTAGATGGCCCTTGTTATACCAAAATCCCAGGTAAAGTATAGAACCGATCAAGTTATCAAATATTAACATGTCTTGGCTTGACTGCATGATGCAATTCTGCATTCTGTGTCTATGCTATAGTTAGTATAGTTGATGGACCCTGACCAGACCTGAATGAAAATTGGGAATTTTCCTTTTTTTCTCTCAAAAATAAGAAGGTAGGTAACAGGTAACCTTATAGTCTTATAGGTAAGTTCTACTTACATTCTAATGGATGGACAAGAGTAGAGAGAAGGCTGAACTCTTCACAGGTACAGGAACAAAACTGGACTGAACATCTGAGTAAGTTGACGTGTGAAATTCTAGGGAATTACCTGTGGATGGGGGATTCCCAAGTTATGTCTCAGTCTGACGTAAAAGCTACAAAGTTCAGGAAACTTGGAACGAGAGGGTAAAGTTCTAGGAACTCAGGATCGATCAACTCTTTTGTTTTGTAAACAAACGTGACTCATTTTCTTCAGAGGTGAACAAGTTGTGGATAACGGTAGAGATTTGGAAAAGTGAAGCCATAAATCAGCCATTGCGAAACGAGTGGACTAGCGGCCATCTTGTTTTTCATTCATTATTTACGATCGGTGATCTCAAGGTCAAAAATACTACGGAATTTACTACATAGGATGGTACTGAAGGTCGTTGACCCGTGACCTCAGTTTATTTTGACTTGTGTTTTTCCCTCGCGATAGGGAGCATTTAGGCGGAAAATGCTGGATATTTATTTTAGGTAAGTTATCAAATTTGATGCCAAAAAGCAAATTATAAATGCGAAGTTATTTAGCTGATTTGGAACACAGCAAAGTTGGTGGCAAAGAACTTTGCCCATTGTTCATCTTATAGCTACCTACAAGATACTCAGGGTTTTGTTCCCAGCTTTACACTGAATTCAACACACACCCCATCTCTAAACTAAACTGAACACATAGGTACCCACAACATGACATGATAGTGATAACCCCCCAGCAGCCCATGACATACATTCATTAACACGTTGACTGCTACTGAACTCCATTTAAGTTTTCAGTTACAGACAACCTCGGGTACCTATCTTTGTAACTAAGAACCTATTCCTATGTGAAAAACTAATATGACCTCTTTGAAAATTGTTCAATCTTGTAACTGTGCATTTTACAAATAGAGCTTTAAGCATTGAGGAGTAGGTACCTACCCAGGTACCTAATTTCATCATTTTTGTTTTTCCATAGGTACCGATCAGAGCATTCAACGTGTCAAAGGTTATACAAAGTTTCAAAACCCCAACCTATAATCCAAGACATCTACACAAGCTTTTGTTTCTTTCTCCTCCCTCCCTCTCGCTCTTTGTTTGAAACTTAAAGTTTTCTTACAAAAGACCTCCCCCTCCCCATCTCTTCTGAATGCTGTTTTGTATCCTTTTGTGAATTTTGAGAGTTGATAATAGCTTCAATTGTTAGCCATATTCCTAAGTTATTTCCTTGTTATGATCACATTGTTCTGACTTCGTCTCGCCTTAAATTGCGATCCTTTGAGAAATTCCAGTGGGCTCTAATATGTTCCCCTCGATAGACCGATGCTAAGCAACGTTGAGTGTAGTGTGAACCAGGATGGGTGACCGTGACCGATTAGGTACCTTGTTAACGTTTTCATACTCAGAAGATTTATTTCCAGGTCTATATAAGCTATAGCTACTTGTATCAGTGATTTTGTTACCAATATAAAAATCCATGTATGTATAATGCTGGAGGTAGATACATGTGTACCAAACCTTCAATTATTGTCATAGGTATACATAGCTATCACCTTATCTGTCATTATTAGCGTTGATGGAACAAAATGGGTACTAAATGATGGGCTTTGGTACAAATTCGCAGCAAAAGTTGTGGTGCTAACTTCACGCACCTTGTATAAATGCCTAGCAAATAGGTATGTAGGTACAGGTACAATGGTACATAGTAATAGAGTTTGGCAGCGTACCTAGATGGTCAATTGGTCACCCATCCAGGCATCAACCACGCGCAACGCTGCTTCACTTCAGTGATTCACCGGGAGTGACTGGGAACTGAATTAACTGATGCATTTATCCCGGATGGTGACTGTTCCAAACACCAACCATGGTCAACGTTGCTTAACTTCAGCTATCATAGAGGAGTGACTCTTCCAGACACCAACCACGATGATCGTAGCTTAACTTCAGTGATCCATCAGAAAAAGGTGTTGATTTTGAACAAAATCCTCCCGTACCACAGATTTCGTACCCAGACGGTCACCCGTCTAGACACCAACCATGGTGAACGTTGCTTAACTTCAGAGATCCATCAATTAAGTGGGGTTGATTTTGAACAAAATCCCCCCGTACCACAGATTTCGTGCCCAGACGGTTGCCCGTGCAAACACCTACCATGGTCAAGGTTGCTTAACTTTAGCTATCCCAGACGGTCACCCGTGTAGACACCAACCACGGTGAACGTTGCTTTAACTTCAGTGGTCCATCAAGTGGGGTTGATTTTGAACAAAATCCTCCCGTACTAATTAAATTAATAAAGGTCACGTGATCTTTGTTGTCAACCTGTCAGCAAAATCTTGAGCAAGTTACAACTCGAACATTTTCTGTCAGTAAAATTTTTTTCAAAAAATTTTAGTTTTTGTGAAGCGATCGAGCGGGTAGGTTGTTGCGTGTCGGAAGCTCCCACGAGTTTTTCTTTTCGAATTTCTTGAAACTTTTTTCTTGATTTAACATTTAACTTTATTTCGATTTTTTTTTTGTTAATTTAATTCGTGCCTTCTTTTTATTTAATGCAAGAAAATTAATTTTAATTTACTTAATTAAGTATCCATACCGGTGTTTGTTCTTAAAAATTCGCGAAATAAAAACGTGGTTTTTCATTCTTTATGGCCGAGTGCGTAATTTCTCAGTTTTTATTATAATCAAGTACCTACTTACCTATAACCTACAGGTAGAGATACCTACCTACATAATGTAGGTAATTAGGTCTTTATTAATTCATTTTGTGATGATGAAATTTAGTACCTAGGTACTTACCGAACTCATCATTTACAAAAAGCCTGTGCTATCAGATTAATTTGTACCACGTGGGTTACAGTTTGATAGATTTTGTTGTTATCTACGGTCCAATTAATTTTGAACTTTTGATTTTAAAGTTAAAAAAAGTCAGTTCATCACTTAAAGTGTTTTCTAGTAGTGTTGTGTGATAAAAGTTAAATCAAAGGGCAGTATGGACTACACGTCTACACCTTTACCATTCAATGATTTCAAAAGATCATTCGATTCATTCGGATTTTTGGTAGTAATGCCAATCGCAGCAGTGTTTGTCAGGGTGCTGATTTAGGTAAGTTCACTGTCTCATTACTCTTTTCTGCAAAATGCCCTTTTTTCGAGAAAGTAAGGTCCTCTCATGTTGGGTTTTTTATGCCTCGGCTTTTTTCTCTGGAAAACCAACCCCTCAGTTGTCCCGACAGGACTCCCTACAATAACCAGTAGTACATAATGCCCTGGAAGCTCATCTGTCCAGATATCAACCATGCACAACGTTGCTTCAACACCATACTGAATTACTGACCTTCCAGGAATGAGACGCAATAGATGCTTTCTTCAGTATCTTCAAGTGGTTGACCATGCGGGATATTAAGCTGATAAGTTGTGTCCACACATACCTAGTCGACGTCAATCGATCGTCCATCGACGAGGTGAATTTTCTGTTGTCGAGGCAGTGTACGGTTCCAGTTGACGGCGTCAACTATGTGTGGACACAGCTTTACGTCCTGTCGACTGTTTACCTGGTTTGGTGTTATAGTGGTTAAGATGGTGACCTGGTAAACAGGAGGCCGTGGGTTCAATATCAGTCGAGACATTAGAATTTGACCGCAAGGCCAGACCGTCAGACAGACCTTGGTCTGTCAGACAGTCGGATAGACCTAGGTCTCTAGCTGTTTCCCCCACTCACGACACTACAATATATCCGTCAGTTCAGATAAATAATGTTTTCTGGGACCAAAAGCCGAAGTCTAAAACAAGCCTGATGCTGGGGCACTCCGGTTCAAACATTTGACAAGACAAGCAAGTCATCTGATTTTCTGGTCTGGTTCTCCAATCACCCTGTATATGGTAAAGGTTAGGTAAGTTTTGCTTGGAAACAGATTTTCACATATCATCAAGCTTTTGAAAATGAAAGACGCAGAGAGAGAGAAAGAGAGAGAGAGAGAGAGAGAGAGAGAGAGAGAGAGAGAGCTGGCTGGGAGTTGCTTGTATTGTCAATGTTATCAGATAAGGTTCGGTAGAAGGTATTGTACTTAGTATGGAAAATATTAAAGCCATTGTGTTCCTGCAAGAGTCGATTCTGGGGAGCTTTTGTTCGCTCACTTCCTCCGTGATGAATTTCATTTGTTGTGAATTAAGTTCTCTTCCTAGCTCGTCTAAAGTTTTCCGTGTGTCCCGGGACACAAACAATGGAGCGTAGTGGCGTGGGTCAGACTTCTCTATTATTCCGAAGACAATGTTATCTAGGACACATAAACTTCTCCAGACAATATTATTTCGTGAACAGACTCCTGAATAGCAGAATATATGGAAACGGGAAACGACCAAATTTGGAATGGTATATGAGATATGACAAGGTGATGGATAAAGAAAATGTCTCAAGCAAGTACTAAGAACATAAACGAGTAATGAGAATGGTTTACCTTTGCAGTCTTTGCACAAGCTGTTCCAAAATCAGAGCCCTGAGAATGTAAGGAGGATGGAGTAGCTTATGTAACTGGGAAATTGCTGTACGTAGTAGGTAGCGTAATGCGCCAGTTTGCCAATGCTCAAAGCTGTTGTCTGTGGGATCCTTGAGGACCTTAAATCTAGGTTTTTCCAGAAGTCTCCTACATCTTCCACCATCTCCTTCACTTTCTTCAATTCTTTCCAACAATGGAGCGTAGTGGCGTGGGTCAGACTTCTCTATTATTCCGAAGACAATGTTATCTAGGACACATAAACTTCTCCAGACAATATCATTTCGTGAACAGACTCCTGAATAGCAAAATATATGGAAACGGGAAACGACCAAATTTGGAATGGTATATGAGATATGACAAAGTGATGGATAAAGAAAATGTCTCAAGCAAGTACTAAGAACATAAATGAGTAATGAGAATGGTTTACCTTTGCACAACCTGTTCCAAAATCAGAGCCCTGAGAATGTAAGGAGGATGGAGTAGCTTATATGTATCTGGGAAATTGCTGTACGTACCCTAATGTGCCAGTTTGCCAATACTCAAAGCTGTTATGTGTGGGATCTTCGAGGACTTTAATGTCTAGGTTTTTCCAGAAGTCTCCTACATCTTCCACCATCTCCTTCACTTTCTTCAATTCTTTCTATTCTTGTTTTGATTTTTCTTTTATTCTCTCGCCTCTCCTCTTTGTGCTTTTTTGCATGCCACACACTTTCTTTTCACCATGCATACTTTCATTCTTTTTAAACCATTGTGTGCTTTCTTTTTTGTTCCTTTTCTTTTCTTTATGATGTTTTCCATTGTATTCAATCAATTTTTCCTTATCCGCTCCCTCCCCCGTCTGTGGCCCTTTTTTCCTCGACCTCTTCAGGGATGAAGGACTGTTGGCTCTCACAACTGTTGGCTTAGTTGTGACTATTATGAGTTGTGTTGGTCTTGTTCTGTATCATTTGCACAGAGTAGGTAACCATTGACCTTACCCAGCCTGAGTTGTACCGATGGTCACTCAACCAGTCAGGTGTAAAGTATGTTACTGATTACTGACTAATGAGTTTTCCCTAATCTTGTGCTTTGAAGTTTTTATCTCTTCCTTGCCAATCTCTCTCTCTCTCTCTCTCTCTCTCTCTCTCTCTCTCTCTCTCTCTCTCTCTCTCTATCTCTGTCTCTCTCGACTCTACACCATTTTCTCCTACTTCCAACACGGGACTTTCAGGACTTTGCCATCAAGAAGGACCTTTCTACATTTCTTATATTTTTAAAAATAACAATACATACTATTACATATACCCGAACTCCCTCCCCCTCTCTCTCTCTCTCTCTACCCCTTTCTCTCTCTCTCTCTACCCCTTTCTCTCTCTCTCTCTCCTTTTCTCTGCCCCTTTTCTTTTCTGATTTTTTTTTTATTCATTCATTTTTTTGTGTAATTCGCTTTTCTTAAAGGTTTTTCTTTACACAAATATAGATTGTACTTTTCCCCGCCTCTTCCTCCTCCTTCTGTTTAACAAAAGGTGTAGTAATAAAGCATCGTATAGGAAGGAGAATAATATAAACTGAGTGACGAAGAGAAGGAGGAGGGGGAAGAGGAGGAGGAGGAGGAGGTGAGAACTGATTTCTTTATTTTATACAACCATCTCAAATCATCTTATCATCTCATACCTATTCAATGACATCTATCCATGAATCAATGCATGCTGCACAGAACTTGTGTCCACATGAAGTTAGAATGGCATCTTTCAAATATTCCAGGCAAATTGAGTTTCCATTGTATTCAATCAATTTTTCCTTATCCGCTCCCTCCCCCGTCTGTGGCCCTTTTTTCCTCGACCTCTTCAGGGATGAAGGACGGTTGGCTCTCACAACTGTTGGCTTAGTTGTGACTATTATGAGTTGTGTGAGTCTTGTTCTGTATTATTTGCACAGAGTAGGTAACCATTGACCTTACCCAGCCCGAGTTGTACCGATGGTCACTCAACCAGTCAGGTGTAAATTATACTGAATTACAATGTGATAACTACACAATGAATGAGATTTGTTATCAGGGAGGATCGAGGTAGTGTCTTTAGTACAATGAGACAGCGCTATTCAACCTACACCTTCGGGAGGTGAGTTACTGGCCCGGCATCAATGTTGGAATTTGCATGCGGGATGTGGGACACCCATGGTGATATGTCACTCTGAAGATTTTCCTGGGATTCATCCGGGATTCTAGGCCCTTCTGTTAACCAGATTAGCGAAATTCGGAAGCAGTAGCTCGAGAGTGCTCCGGATGGGGTAGGAATAACACCTTGTGATTAATCTCAATCCTCTCATGGTTTTCCTATTCCATCTTTACTGGCCCGGCATCAATGTTGGAATTTGCATGCGGGATGTGGGACACCCATGGTGATATGTCACTCTGAAGATTTTCCTGGGATTCGTCCGGGATTCTAGGCCCTTCTGTTAACCAGATTAGCGAAATTCGGAAGCAGTATCTCGAGAGTGCTCCGGATGGGGTAGGAATAACACCTTGTGATTCATCTCAATCCTCTCATGGTTTTCCTATTCCATCAAGCAAAGAAAGGGTTGGATAAAATGCGGTCGTCCCGCGGTCCTGTGAGAAACCTTGATGCGTCCTGATTTGCAGATTGAGCAGTGCTGAGCTTAGAGAGAGATACGAGATGAGTCTTGGATGATAAGCGACGTCTCTGTTTCTCTCATTGTGACAACAATGCATCCTCTAAGATAGGGGAGGATGGACCCCTCCTTCCCCTCTCCTAGGGTGACAGAGAGAGGGGAGAATCGCATACTTTATCTATTGTGTAATGCCATTCATTGCTTTTCTTCACAAGAAAGAGGGAGAGAGGGAGGGGGAAGAAGGAGAAAGAACGTTTTTCTGATAAGAATACAGCATCGCCTCTCTCTCTCTCTCTCACTTACTTACTCTATTGAGAAGTAAGTGAAGTAAGAAGGTATTCAGGGTGAACCAAGGGGTCATTGAGGTTAAGTGGCAGAGAGTGTCCTTGGCAGTAGAAAAATAGTTTTAACTTCACTTTGGTCAAGTTTTTACCTAGGTATTGTATAGATTGTAGGTAGGTAATCTAAGAGATTTCTTTGTACATCACGAGGTAAGCTTCTTGATAACGTGAGTTCAAATCTTAGTTCGAACCAGCCCCTTCCCTGTTACCAGGCGACCGTCTTGACCTCGCCTATTGTGTTAGGGTACGGACATAGTAGGAGAGAAAACCCGTTAATAAATTGACATAAAATACTCGTACACTACAGTTATAGTGGTTAAGATGGTGACCTGGTAAACAGGAGGCCGTGGGTTCAATATCAGTCGAGACATTAGAATTTGACCGCAAGGCCAGAACGTCAGACGATCAAGGTGTCACAGACCTTGGTCTGTCTGACAGTCGGATAGACCTAGGTCTCTAGATGTTTCCCCCACTCACACTCAGACTGTCTGACAGAGATAGTCTCAGCGTGCGAGTGGTGAGCACAACAAGTAGTAACTCTCTGCTGAAGAGGTCTTTTTTGAAGTGTCCTATAAGACACAGGTACATTTTGCCAAATCGTGGACCAGCAAGAGTTAAAACATAACATTTCTCTAGTCATTTCCCTACACAGAAGAGACACAGGACCAACAAGGGTTAAAATATAACATTTCTCTAGTCATTTTCCTCCTCAGAAGAGACACAGGACCAGCAAGGGTTGAAACATAACATTAATTTCTCTAGTCATTTCCCTACACAGAAGAGACACAGGACCAGCAAGGGTTAAAACATAACATTTCTCTAGTCATTTCCTTACACAGAAGAGACACGGGACCAGCAAGGGTTGGACAGAGATAGTCTCAGCGTGCGAGTGGTGAGCACAACAAGTAGTAACTCTCTGCTGAAGAGGTCTTTTTTGAAGTGTCCTATAAGACGAAGATACATTTTGCCAAATCGTTGGACCAGCAAGGGCTAAAAGGTGAAAACATAACATGTTAAAACATAACATTACTCTAGTAATTTCCCTACACAGAAGAGATACAGGGCCAGTAATTAAGAGTAAAACATAACATTTCTCTAGTCATTTTCCTCCTCAGAAGAGACACAGGACCAGCAAGGGTTGAAACACAACATTTCTCTAGTCATTTCCCTACACAGGACCAGAAAGGGTTGAAACATAACATTTCTCAAGTACTCTAGTCATTTCCCTACACAGAAGAGACACAGGACCAACAAGGGTTAAAACATAACATTTCTCTAGTCATTTCCCTACACAGAAGAGACACAGGACCAACAAGGGTTAAAACAAAACATTTCTCTAGTTATTTTCCTCCTCAGAAGAGACACAGGACCAGCAAGGGTTGAAACATAACATTTCTCTAGTCATTTCCCTACACAGAAGAGACACAGGACCAGCAAGGGTTGAACCATAACATTTCTCTAGTCATTTCCCTACACAGAAGAGACACAGGACCAGCAAGGGTTGAAACATAACATTTCTCTAGTCATTTCCCCACACAGAAGAGACACAGGACCAGCAAGGGTTAAAACATAACATTTCTCTAGTCATTTCCCTAGGTTAAAACATAACATTTCTCTAGTCATTTCCCTACACAGAAGAGACACGGGACCAGCAAGGGTTGAAACATAACATTTCTCTAGTCATTTCCCTACACAGAAGAGACACAGAGTAGAAAGAACATAATCTATTTTCTATTCACTCGCAATTGTCTTCTGCATGGCAAAGTACCGGAAGAGACACAGAGTAGAAAGAACATAATCTATTTTCTATTCACTCGCAATTGTCTTCTGCATGGCAAAGTACCGCCCCCCTTTGTATACCACCAAGACAAAGACCCAAAACAAAAGGAACAGAGAAAAAATACAGGGAGACTTTGTTGTAAAATATGAAAATATACAATATAATATAGAGAGAGAAGGATGAGAAGAAAAATGAATGAATGAAAAATCATTAAAAGTTATTGTTTAGGAGGTAGTAGCCGTAGTACAAGTGCTAGCTGGCGAAGACAAAAGATTTTCCATTATGAATTTAGAAGAGAAAGAAAAGCATTTGAGTCCAAACCTGGTGCGGGGCGAGGGGACATAAGTTAACAATAGATAGTGGACAATGACTATTGTGTATTAGAATAGAATGGCATGTACCTACAGGGTGGCATTCACGTCTCTACCGAGGGGACATAAGTTAACAATAGATAGTGGACAATGACTATTGTGTATTAGAATAGAATGGCATGTACCTACAGGGTGGACGAAACGACTCTATCGAGGGGACATAAGTTAACAATAGATAGTGGACAATGACTATTGTGTATTAGAATAGAATGGCATGTACCTACAGGGTGGACGAAACGTCTCTATGGAGAGTGGCCCAAAATGGACAAAGTCAATATGGTTTTTGATTGGTTTGGTCAATTTAACTACTTAGATACCTACTTACCATTCGGTAGTAGTCGATACCCATACTATGTGGGTAAATAGGTATCTGAGTACTTACTTACCTGAGTATTATCTAGGTAAGTAGGTACTTACCTTAAGGAATAAATAATCTATGTAGGTAGATGGCATATTTTTGTGGTTCTTCGTTAAAGGATTTCTCAGATGAAATTAATTTCTGCTGTCTAGTTTCGTATTGTTATTGTTGTATGCCACAATTTTTTCCCCCATTTGTTTGTTTGTTTTTTACTTCTTTGTTTTTGTTCTCTCCGTCTGTTTTGTTGTGCTCTCCCTTTCATCCAATCTACTCGTCCCTCTTCCTTGTCTTTGTATTTCTCCACTTCTCTCTCCCCCTCCTCTCTCTCTCTTCTTTTTTATCTTTTATTTCATTCATTTCTCTCTCTCCCTCTTCTATTGTGTATTTATCTTTTGTTATCCCTCTCTGTGGTCAATTTTTCAGTGATCAGTTTTCCGGAGGGAAAATACTCCTATACTAAATCAGTCATGTTCACGTCTACTGTGGTCTTGTGGGCCAGGGAGACCATTTTTAAAAGTTTGGGAAGCACTGCCACTTAACCCTTTTGTAAAGGATGTGAACTTGTTTACATTTAGGTACTTGTGTTCACCTAGGTAGAACTGTGCCACTCTACAGTAATTTTGTAGAATTGTTTTGTTTTTATTCTTAGTTGCTGTCCTCTTTCCTTCCTCTTCCTTCTCCTCCTCCTTCTCCTCCTCCTCCTTCTCCTCCTTCTCCTTCTCCTCCTCCTCCTTCTCCTTCTCCTCCTCCTTCTCCTTCTCCTTCTTCTCCTCCTCCTTCTTCTCCTTCTCCTCCTTCTCCTCCTTCTCCTCCTCCTCCTTCTCCTTCTCCTTCTCCTCCTCCTCCTCCTTCCTTCTCCTCCTCCTTCCTTCTCCTCCTCCTTCTCCTCCTCCTTCTCCTTCTCCTCCTCCTCCTTCTCCTTCTCCTCCTCCTTCTCCTTCTCCTCCTCCTCCTTCTCCTTCTCCTCCTCCTTCTCCTTCTTCTCCTCCTCCTTCTTCTCCTTCTCCTCCTTCTCCTCCTCCTCCTTCTCCTTCTCCTTCTCCTCCTCCTCCTCCTCCTCCTTCCTTCTCCTCCTCCTTCCTTCTCCTCCTCCTTCCTTCTCCTCGTCTCATCAAATATAATAAAGGCGCCTTCGCAATTGAAAAAAAAAAGAAAAGTTTGGGAATTGCTGCACTAGACTCGAGTGCAAAAAAAAAAAATAAAAAATGGGATACTGTGCATTTTCATTTCGCTGTTCCCTTAACCCACAGCCTTGAATGTTTTAAAAATATTTCGTGACACTAAACCAGATCAAAAGATTAAACCAAAGGAGTAACAGCAACTTGTTTTAGTAAAAGTGGCGGATGATCTCCCTGACGAAAGAAGTATAAATTCATCCCGGACTAAAATTTACGAGTGGTACAGTATGTATAAATGCCTAGCAAATAGGTATGTACATAGGAAATTATACATAGATTGTCCTCTAATATAGATTTACCAGTTACTAGCAGAGTTTGGCAGGGTACCTAGATGGTCAATTGGTCACCCATCCAGGCATCAACCACGCGCAAGGCTGCTTCACTTCAGTGATTCACCGATGCATTTATCCCGGATGGTGACTGTTCCAAACACCAACCATGGTCAACGTTGCTTAACTTCAGCTATCATAGAGGAGTGACTCTTCCAGACACCCACCACGATGAGCGTAGCTTAACTTCAGTGATCCATCAGAAACTGGTGTTGATTTTGAACAAAATCCTCCCGTACCACAGATTTCGTACCCAGACGGTCACCCGTCTAGACACCAACCATGGTGAACGTTGCTTAACTTCAGAGATCCATCAAGTGGGGTTGATTTTGAACAAAATCCCCCCGTACCACAGATTTCGTGCCCAGACGGTTGCCCGTCTAGACACCAACCATGGTGAACGTTGCTTAACTTCAGAGATCCATCAAGTGGGGTTGATTTTGAACAAAATCCCCCCGTACCACAGATTTCGTGCCCAGACGGTTGCCCGTGCAAACACTTACCATGGTCAAGGACGTCAAGGTTGCTTAACTTTAGGTCTTTAGCTATCCCAGACGGTCACCCGTGTAGACACCAACTCTTTCTGTTTAGAGAATAATTATTTAAGTACTTACCACAGATGCCTCAAATGCCAGATCCTCTATTATCTGGTTGATCCCAATCCACTATGTCTTCTTTTTTCATAATGTAGGTAATTGAAGTTGAATAAAGCTTGCTAATTACACCTGGGGAGGTAAGTTCACTGTCTCATTACTCTTTTCTGCAAAATGCCCTTTTTTCGAGAAAGTAAGGTCCTCTCATGTTGGGTTTTTTATGCCTCAGTTTTTTTCTCTGGAAAACCAACCCCTCAGTTGTCCCGACAGGGCTCCCTACAATAACCAGTAGTACATATGCCCTGGAAGCTCATCTGTCCAGATATCAACCATGCACAACGTTGCTTCAACACCATACTGAATAACTGAATTACTGACCTTCCAGGAATGAGATGCAATAGATGCTTTCTTCAGTATCTTCAAGTGGTTGACCATGCGGGATATTAAGCTGATAAGTTGTGTCCAGTGTCCACACACCTAGTCGACGCCAATCGATCGTCCATCGACGAGGTGAATTTTCTGTTGAGGCAGTGTACGGTTCCAGTTGACGGCGTCGACTATGTGTGGACACAGCTTTACGTCCTGCCGACTGTTTACCTGGTTTGGTGTTATAGTGTTTAAGATGGTGACCTGGTAAACAGGAGGCCGTGGGTTCAATATCAGTCGAGACATTAGAATTTGACCGCAAGGCCAGACCGTCAGACAGACCTTGGTCTGTCAGACAGTCGGATAGACCTAGGTCTCTAGCTGTTTCCCCCACTCACGCTCAGACTGTCTGACAGAGATAGTCTCAGCGTGCGAGTGGTGAGCACAACAAGTAGTAACTCTCTGCTGAAGAGGTCTTTTTTGAAGTGTCCTATAAGACACAGGTACATTTTGCCAAATCGTGGACCAGCAAGAGTTAAAACATAACATTTCTCTAGTCATTTCCCTACACAGAAGAGACACAGGACCAACAAGGGTTAAAATATAACATTTCTCTAGTCATTTTCCTCCTCAGAAGAGACACAGGACCAGCAAGGGTTGAAACATAACATTAATTTCTCTAGTCATTTCCCTACACAGAAGAGACACAGGACCAACAAGGGTTATACACAGAAGAGACACGGGACCAGCAAGGGTTGAAACATAACATTTCTCTAGTCATTTCCCTACACAGAAGAGACACGGGACCAGCAAGGGTTGAAACATAACATTTCTCTAGTCATTTCCCTACACAGAAGAGACACGGGACCAGCAAGGGTTGAAACATAACATTTCTCTAGTCATTTCCCTACACAGAAGAGACACGGGACCAGCAAGGGTTGAAACATAACATTTCTCTAGTCATTTCCCTACACAGAAGAGACACGGGACCAGCAAGGGTTGAAACATAACATTTCTCTAGTCATTTCCCTACACAGAAGAGACACAGAGTAGAAAGAACATAATCTATTTTCTATTCACTCGCAATTGTCTTCTGCATGGCAAAGTACCGCCCCCCTTTGTATACCACCAAGACAAAGACCCAAAACAAAAGGAACAGAGAAAAAATACAGGGAGACTTTGTTGTAAAATATGAAAATATACAATATAGAGAGAGAGAGAGAGAGAAGGGTGAGAAGAAAAAAGAATGAATGAAAAATCATTAAAAGTTATTGTTTAGGAGGTAGTAGCCGTAGTACAAGTGCTAGCTGGCGAAGACAAAAGATTTTCCATTATGAATTTAGAAGAGAAAGAAAAGCATTTGAGTCCAAACCTGGTGCGGGGCGAGGGGACATAAGTTAACAATAGATAGTGGACAATGACTATTGTGTATTAGAATAGAATGGCATGTACCTACAGGGTGGCATTCACGTCTCTACGGAGAGTGCCCCAAAATGGACAAAGTCAGTATGGTTTTTGATTGATTTGGTCAATTTAACTACTTGGATACCTACTTACCATTTCGGTAGTAGTCGGTACCTATACTATGTGGGTAAATAGGTATCTGAGTACTTACTTACCTGAGTATTATCTTGGTAAGTAGACCTACCTTAAGGAATAAATAATCTAAGTAGGTAGGTAGATGACATATTACACATTAGCACATTACCTATCCATCTGAAAAAGAAACCTTCTTTCAAAAGTTCTCCTGATTTTACGGATTCAACTCGGCAAGTTCCCACTTCTCCTTAATGTTTCTTATTCAAGAAGAAATGTTCACTTTCCGGTTTCTTTTAGATTTGTCTTTAATGAGCTTTTTTTTCGGAAAAACAAAAGATTTTTTCTTCTTTATTTAACTTTTTTTCACTTATTTTTGTTTTAAATACAATAGAGCTGGTAATGCTCCTATACTTTCAGCAGTTCTTAAAGTTTGAGGTACCCTGTCCCCTTCTCTCTTAGTGTTTTGTCTCGAGAAAACTTGAGGAGTAATATCTATCCTTTCCGAGAACTGATCGCTGACCACTGGAAAATTTACCACAGCTTCAATAGAAACTGAATGGACCAGTGGTCAATTTTTCAGTGATCAGTTTTCCGGAGGGAAAATACTCCTATACTAAATCAGTCATGTTCACGTCTACTGTGGTCTTGTGGGCCAGGGAGACCATTTTTAAAAGTTTGGGAAGCACTGCCACTTAACCCTTTTGTAAAGGATGTGAACTTGTTTACATTTAGGTACTTGTGTTCACCTAGGTAGAACTGTGCCACTCTACAGTAATTTTGTAGAATTGTTTTGTTTTTATTCTTAGTTGCTGTCCTCTTTCCTTCCTCTTCCTTCTCCTCCTCCTCCTTCTTCTCCTCCTTCTCCTTCTCCTCCTCCTGATCCTGCTCCTTCTCCTTCTCCTCCTCCTTCTCCTTCTTCTTCTCCTCCTCCTCCTCCTCCTCCTCCTCCTCCTTCTCCTCCTCCTCCTTCTCCTTCTCCTTCCTTCTCCTCCTCCTTTTACTTCTTGTTCTTTATCTTTTGTTTTTGTCCTCCGAATTTTTTTCCCTCTTAGTTCATTTTGAACAAATAGTTCAAAGTTCTTCTCTTTTTTTTTCAATTTAGAGTGGTAAAGTTTGGGATTTTTTTTCTTCTTTCGAATCCAACAAAAAGTTGAGTTCTCTCCCTCTCTCTCTCTCTCTCCCAACTTTTCTTTTCTTTCGTACTTTTCCAGAAAGTCATTGCAAAGTCTCTCTGCCTAGATGACAGAAAACAATACAGGAAAGTCTGAATTAATTTTTAGACTCAAATGGATTTTTTCCCTCGACTTTTCCCCCCTTCTTCTTGTATCTTCTTGTAAGCCTTTATTTATTTCAGTCAGTATGGTTTTTGATTGATTTGGTCAATTTAACTACTTGGATACCTACTTACCATTTCGGTAGTAGTCGGTACCTATACTATGTGGGTAAATAGGTATCTGAGTACTTACTTACCTGAGTATTATCTTGGTAAGTAGACCTACCTTAAGGAATAAATAATCTAAGTAGGAGTGTCCAACCTATCTTGGGTTATTGATCAAAGATTCTACTCGTGGTACTTGCCCCTGTCCTAGACCCTACAAGTGGTTCCAAGTCCTAAGGGGCTCTAGAAGTTCTAGCTGTCCAATATGTTGGTAAAAAAAAAAAGGTCCTACATATGGTAATGCTGTCCTAATGTTCCTAATAGATGTCATTCAGAAAGGTCTAGGCTAGGACTTAGGTCCTAAATTCCTAATGTATGAGGGTCCCTTCTCCTGACGTTCAGCTCTTTATAGAGTTCATCAAGTCCTTTGAGTACCTTCATCCCTTAATTTCCCCTGTCCCCTAATCAAGAAGGGAACCCCCGCGCATAGCTACGTAATTCAAAGTCCTCCATGTGGTTCTCCTGCCCTAATCAAGAGTCGCCCAATGCCAAATTTTTGGTCCTAAATAAGGTATCCCCGCCCTACTGAAGAGATCCATTATTATCAGCTTTTTGTTCTCAACTATTTCAGTATTTCCATCTTTCTATTGTCCAGAAGTAGAATCCTTCTCTCTCTCTCCCTCTAAAATTATTTCTCATATTGTTTTGTTACGTAGAACAGAAGTATGAAAGAGAAATAAAGGAGAGATGAAGAGAGAAGAAAGAGTAGGAGTTAAAGGGAAAGAAGGGATAAGGGAGGGAGAGAATGGGAGAGATAGAATCCAGGGGAGAGGGAGAAAGAGACCTATTCATTCATTGTCATTTCGAGAGAGAAAAAAAACTTGTTTCTTTGTTTCTGGCTGTGGGTTGGAACTCTTAGGTCCTTCCGTTGTTGCCTGTCTGGTGACCTTTGGAACCTTTGACTGATCTATTTAGACATGAAGAGAGAAGAAGAGGAGAGAGAGGGGGGGAGAGGGAGAGAGGGGGGAGAAGGGAAATGGAGACCTTTTCATTGTCATTTGGAAAAAAAAACTTGGAACTCTTAGGTCCTTGCGTTATTACCTGTTTGGGTGACCTTTGACTAATCTGTTTACTTCTTGTTCTTCGCCTTTCGCCTCCTCCTTTTCTTTCACATCTCAAACTCTTCCTCCTCCCTTTTCGAAGTCTACGGCCAGCCACTGACTGTCAGGTAGACCTGACGAGTACACCTGATCAAGTCCGCTGTCATGTCTACCTGACTGTTCTTTATCTTTTGTTTTTGTCCTCCGAATTTTTTTCCCTCTTAGTTCATTTTGAACAAATAGTTCAAAGTTCTTCTCTTTTTTTTCAATTTAGAGTGGTAAAGTTTGGGATTTTTTTTTCTTCTTTCGAATCCAACAAAAAGTTGAGTTCTCTCTCTCTCTCTCCCAACTTTTCTTTTCTTTCTTACTTTTCCAGAAAGTCATTGCAAAGTCTCTCTGCCTAGATGACAGAAAACAATACAGGAAAGTCTGAAATAATTTTTAGACTCAAAGGGATTTTTTACTTCTTGTAAGCTCCTATTTATTTCAGTAAGGGAGGGGAGGGAGTGTCCAACCTATCTTGGGTTATTGATCAAAGATTCTACTCGTGGTACTTGCCCCTGTCCTAGACCCTACAAGTGGTTCCAAGTCCCAAGGGGCTCTAGAAGTTCTAGCTGTCCTAGGTCCTACATATGGTAATGCTGTCCTAATGTTCCTAATAGATGTCATTCAGAAAGGTCTAGGACTTAGGTCCTAAGTAAATTCCTAATGTATGAGCAGTATGAGGGTCCCTTCTCCTGACGTTCAGCTCTTCATAGAGTTCATTAAGTCCTTCGAGTACCTTTATCCCTTAATTCCCCCTGTCCCCTAATCAACCCTGCGCATAGGTACGTAATTCCAAGTCCTCCATGTGGTTCTCCTGCCCTAATCAAGAGTCGCCCAATGCCAAATTTTTGGTCCTAAATAAGGTATCCCCGCCCTACTGAAGAGATCTATTATTATCAGTTTTTGTTCTCAACTATTTCAGTATTTCCATCTCTCTATTGTCCAGAAGTAGAATCCTTCTCTCTCTCTCCCCCTCTCTCTCTCCCCCTCCCTCTCTCTCTCCCCCTCCCTCTCTCTCCCTCCCTCCCTCTCTTTCTCTCTCTGCTGGCTTTTCTTTACTTTGTCCTTAGTCCGGTGAAAATTATCACACCCCATCCCCTTCTTCCCCCTGACGAAACTTTCTCCAACATTTTGTAAGTACAACTTGAGAGAGGGAGAGAGAAGGAGGTGGGGAGGGAGGAGGAGAGAGAGGTAGAGAAGGGGGTGGGAAAGAGAGAGGGAGGAGAGAAGTCTTTTGATTTTCATTTCGCCATGAGGTTTTCCAAGTCAATTGTTTCTCCCTCTTTCCAAATCTGTCTTTCTCACTCTCTCTCCCTCTCCCTTCTTGCCTCCCTGTTTCTCTCTCTCTCACACACTCTCTCTCCCTCTTTCCAAATCTGTCTTTCTCACTATATCCCTCTGTCTACATCTGTCTCGCTCTCTATACCTTTCCTCCCTCCCTCTCCCTCCCATTGTTCTTCTGTTAAGTTTTCAATGGACAGAAAAAGTGGTATTATTTGATGACCAAAGGCACGTCTCTTCCTTGAGGTTCTTGTGGATGTATGATCAAATAGGAAATAGGGTTAAGTAAGTGCTAAATATAGAGTACCTACCTTTAAAATAGACAGAAAGTACTTACCTACCTACTTAGGTATTTACATACCCTTTTTTTTTATTACATATTATTATTATTATTATTATTTAAAATCGACATGGACCCTTTGGAATCTGCAACTTTGCGCCATAACTTCTTTCTCCCTCCCGTCCTTCTCCATCTCTCCCTCCCTCTCTTTCCCGTGAAAATTATCACACCCCATCCCCTTCTTCCCCCTGACGAAACTTTCTCCAACATTTTGTAAGTACAACTTGAGAGAGGGAGAGAGAGAAGGAGGTGGGGAGGGAGGAGGAGAGAGAGGTAGAGAAGGGGGTGGGAAAGAGAGAGGGAGGAGAGAAGTCTTTTGATTTTCATTTCGCCATGAGGTTTTCCAAGTCAATTGTTTCTCCCTCTTTCCAAATCTGTCTTTCTCACTCTCTCTCCCTCTCCCTTCTTGCCTCCCTGTTTCTCTCTCACACACTCTCTCTCTCCCTCCCTCTCCCTCTTTCCAAATCTGTCTTTCTCACTATATCCCTCTGTTAACATCTGTCTCGCTCTCTATACCTTTCCTCCCTCCCTCTCCCTCCCATTGTTCTTCTGTTAAGGTTTTCAATGGACAGAAAAAGTGGTATTATTTGATGACCAAAGGCATGTCTTTTCATTGAAGTTCTTGTGGATGTATGATCAAATAGGAAATAAGGAAATAGGGTTAAGTGTAAGTGCTAAATAGAGTACCTACCTTTAAAATAGACAGAATTTACTTACCTACTTAGGTATTTACATACCCTTTTTTTTATTACATATTATTATTATTTAAAATCGACATGGACCCTTTGGAATCTGCAACTTTGCACCATAACTTCTTTCTCCCTCCCGTCCTTCTCCATCTCTCCCTCCCTCTCTTTCCATCTCCTCTTTCTCTTTTGTTTCCTCTATAATTTTGATATTTATCCTCGTTGCATTGTTTCATCTCTCTCTTTCTCTTGTTCCTCTATCTCTATTCCTGCTTTCATTTGGCAAAACAAAGAGGAAAAAAACAATTGTGTCTGCTATCTCTCTCTCCTCCCCTATCTCTTCCTCTCGCTTTCTCTATTCCTGCTTTCATTTGGCAAAACAAAGAGGAAAAAAACAATTGTGTCTGCTATCTCTCTCTCCTCCCCTATCTCTTCCTCTCCCTCTCTCTCCCTCCCTCTCTTTCTTCCTCCCTTTTTCTCTTTTTCTAGCGCTCTTTGTCTTGGTTATTATTTACTGTATCTTCTCTCATACATATTGTTTGGTGGGTTTTTGTGTGTGTTGTTTTTGTTTATTGTTTATTTGTTGTTTGTGAGAGAGCTCTTTGTATGTACCGTTCCCGTTGTGACAAATACATGTAATAGTTTTTCCTCCCGTTCGTTGTTGTTGTATTTTTGTCATTGTTTTTCGTTATTGTTTTCGCGTGTCTTTGTACTGACATTCCTGTGTTGTGTTGGTTACCTAGTTTTTTTTTTTTTTTTTTAGTTTTTCCTACCTTTGTATGAAGGTTTCCTGCCTTTGTATTGTGTGTATGAAGGTATCTCATGTGTGGCAAGTTCTTCTCAGTTAACTAGTTCTGTAGTTTTGTTCCCTTGTTCCTATTGTGAGCGCATTTGCAGAGTGCTACGACACAGAACACATGAGTCTAATGTACAAGTTGTTTCATTGCTAGCGTGCGTGTGGAATTGAGTCATTCTGTGTGAATGATAACAAGTGTTTGTGTTTGTGTGTTTTTTTTTTTTTTTTTTTTTTTTTTTTTTTTTGGGACCTTACTTATACACAGAAGAGACACGGGACCAGCAAGGGTTGAAACATAACATTTCTCTAGTCATTTCCCTACACAGAAGAGACACGGGACCAGCAAGGGTTGAAACATAACATTTCTCTAGTCATTTCCCTACACAGAAGAGACACGGGACCAGCAAGGGTTGAAACATAACATTTCTCTAGTCATTTCCCTACACAGAAGAGACACGGGACCAGCAAGGGTTGAAACATAACATTTCTCTAGTCATTTCCCTACACAGAAGAGACACGGGACCAGCAAGGGTTGAAACATAACATTTCTCTAGTCATTTCCCTACACAGAAGAGACACAGAGTAGAAAGAACATAATCTATTTTCTATTCACTCGCAATTGTCTTCTGCATGGCAAAGTACCGCCCCCCTTTGTATACCACCAAGACAAAGACCCAAAACAAAAGGAACAGAGAAAAAATACAGGGAGACTTTGTTGTAAAATATGAAAATATACAATATAGAGAGAGAGAGAGAGAGAAGGGTGAGAAGAAAAAAGAATGAATGAAAAATCATTAAAAGTTATTGTTTAGGAGGTAGTAGCCGTAGTACAAGTGCTAGCTGGCGAAGACAAAAGATTTTCCATTATGAATTTAGAAGAGAAAGAAAAGCATTTGAGTCCAAACCTGGTGCGGGGCGAGGGGACATAAGTTAACAATAGATAGTGGACAATGACTATTGTGTATTAGAATAGAATGGCATGTACCTACAGGGTGGCATTCACGTCTCTACGGAGAGTGCCCCAAAATGGACAAAGTCAGTATGGTTTTTGATTGATTTGGTCAATTTAACTACTTGGATACCTACTTACCATTTCGGTAGTAGTCGGTACCTATACTATGTGAGTAAATAGGTATCTGAGTAGGTACTTACTTACCTGAGTATTATCTTGGTAAGTAGACCTACCTTAAGGAATAAATAATCTAAGTAGGTAGGTAGATGACATATTACACATTAGCACATTACCTATCCATCTGAAAAAGAAACCTTCTTTCAAAAGTTCTCCTGATTTTACGGATTCAACTCGGCAAGTTCCCACTTCTCCTTAATGTTTCTTATTCAAGAAGAAATGTTCACTTTCCGGTTTCTTTTAGATTTGTCTTTAATGAGCTTTTTTTTCGGAAAAACAAAAGATTTTTTCTTCTTTATTTAACTTTTTTTCACTTATTTTTGTTTTAAATACAATAGAGCTGGTAATGCTCCTATACTTTCAGCAGTTCTTAAAGTTTGAGGTACCCTGTCCCCTTCTCTCTTAGTGTTTTGTCTCGAGAAAACTTGAGGAGTAATATCTATCCTTTCCGAGAACTGATCGCTGACCACTGGAAAATTTACCACAGCTTCAATAGAAACTGGATGGACCAGTGGTCAATTTTTCAGTGATCAGTTTTCCGGAGGGAAAATACTCCTATACTAACTCTCTCTCTCCCTCTTCTATTGTGTATTTATCTTTTGTTATCCCTCTCTGTTTTGTTCGGTTTTCAGGATATTCGTTTGCTTGGTTGATGTTATTCAATGTACTGTTCTCTTGCTCTTGTTCTCTTTCTCTCCTTCCCTCCCTTTCTCTCTGTTATTCTTTGTCTCCCTATTCCTCCAACCTACTTACCCCGTTCAACCTTCGTCCTTCTCTCTGACTGTCTTCTCTCCTCCCTTTCTCTCTTCCTCTTTCACCTAGCTTTCTCTCGCTCTGTGATTTCCTTTTCTGTCTGTAGCGCGAATCTTTGAAAACAATGCTCAACTCTCTATTGAAGATTGAAGTTTATTCTGATAGAAAAATTTTTTCCTGGATTTCTCGAGATTCAGATTAAATTACTACATTGCATTCTACCCTCTTTTTCTCCTTCCGTTCTCTCTCTCTGCTTTGCCTTTAACCTTGAGAGAGGGAAAGAGAAAGGGATTGATGGATGAGAGAAGAGGAAGAGAGAGAAAGATATACTTAGTGAGGATAGAGAGATGAGAAAGAAAGAAACAGTTCAAGTTCATGGGTTAAACTATTTTTAGATTGTTTTGTTCGTTAACTTCTGGAGATTTCTGTGGTTTTGCTTTCATGTTTGTAATACCTTCAAAAGTAATTATCACCCATTATTCAAGGACACTAGAACAAAATCATGAACAAGATTGCACCCCAGGCAATCTCAACTTTAGGCCATCCATTCCTACTGAAATGAAAACACAAGATATTTTAGACCTTGAATTAAACGTTTTAATTGTCAAGAATTTTGCCATATGGGTTGTCTTTCATGTTTGTAATACCTTCAAAAGTAATTATCACCCATTATTCAAGGACACTAGAACAAAATCATGAACAAGATTGCACCCCAGGAAATCTCAACTTTAGGCCGTCCATTCCTACTGAAATGAAAACACAAGATATTTTAGACCTTGAATTAAAGGTTTTCATTGTCAAGAATTTTGCCATATCGGTTGTACAGTTTAGTTAGACTGAATCAGAGTGAAAATATTGGGACTGGCTCTGATTGGAAATCAGGACCAGGCTACTGGCTCTTTCAACCCGATGGTAGTCAGCTCGAAGATTACCGCACCTATATTAGGTGGGTAACCTGTTAGTATAGTTAGACTTGGAAATGTACATGTGCATAATGTAAGTAGGTTAGAGTTAACGACACTACTTAAGTACCTAGAGTGTTTGGAGTTAAATGAACACCAAGAGTTAGGTAACAGAGTTGGAGTTAGAAACATGTACATTTGTACAATTGTACATAGGACTTCGTTGGAGTTATACTCAGGAGTTGGAGCATTATCCTCGGGTATTCGGGTAACAATATCAAGGAATTGGAGTCAACATGAGAGTTGAAATGGAACTAGCAGTTCAGAAGGAGTAGAAGAGAACAATATTCTTTTATTGTTATTATGATACGTATTGTGTAGCGTACAAAAGATCTGCGAGGGAGGAAGAAAGGGGAGGGAGACAAAGAGAATGACTTTTGTTACTCTTTTTTTTTTCATTCATTCAATTTGAAGAGTTTTTTTTATGAAAAATTATTTCTCATATTGTTTTGTTACGTAGAACAGAAGTATGAAAGAGAAATAAAGGAGAGATGAAGAGAGAAGAAAGAGTAGGAGATCAAGGGAAAGAAAGGATAAGGGAGGGAGAGAATGGGAGAGATAGAATCCAGGGGAGAGGGAGAAAGAGACCTATTCATTCATTGTCATTTGGAGAGAGAAAAAAACTTGTTTCTTTGTTTCTGGCTGTGGGTTGGAACTCTTAGGTCCTTCCGTTGTTGCCTGTCTGGTGACCTTTGACTAATCTATTTAGAGAGGAAGAAGAGGAGAGAGAGGGTGAGAAGAGGATAGAGAGGGAGAGAAGGGAGATAGAGATAGAAAGGGGAGGGAGAAACCTATTATTCATTTATTGTCATTTGGAAAAAAAACTTGGAACTTTTAGGTCCTTTGCCTGTTTGGTGACCTTTGGGACGTTTGACTAATCTATTTACTTCCTGATCTTCACCTCCTCTTTTGTCTTTCACATTTCAAACCCTTTTTCCTCATCTTTTCGATGTAAATTTTACCTCACAAGGTACAAAATTTTCGACCAGTAGGTAAGTTCTTTGTGTCAGTCCTCTTTCAACACTACCCAAATAGGTACATAGGTGTTATGTGAATTATATAGGTATAGAAGAAGAAAGGAAAAGGAGACGTGAAAGAGAAAGAGGACAAATATTCTCCGTATGGAAGCGAATCTGTA
The DNA here is from genome assembly GCF_000475195.1 of Diaphorina citri. Taxonomy (NCBI): domain Eukaryota; kingdom Metazoa; phylum Arthropoda; class Insecta; order Hemiptera; family Psyllidae; genus Diaphorina; species Diaphorina citri. Next base: position 13,487 of record NW_007379755.1, on the reverse strand, counting down.
AAGAAGAGAAAAAGGAAGGAGAAAGAGAGAGAGAGAGAGAGGGAGGGAGAGAGAAATGAATGTTGACATAAAGAAATGATCATGGGAGAGACGAAAGAGAGAGAAAGGAAAGAACTTTGAATAGGGATACAAATTGTATGCCGCAATACCAAAGAGAAGAGGGGAGGGAGAGAGGAAAGGAGATAAGATGGAGGAAGGAGGAGAAAGAGGAGAAAGCAAAATGACTGACTTGAGGAGTTGGAAATGCAATATTTTTTTTTTCTAGGAAAAAGAAATTTTGTGGAGAAATAAACTATATAAAATAAAATAAATAGGTACGTAATATGACGGCATGTGATTAGCTGTACCTAACGAAAACTACCTAAATTTCATGAATCAGTAAATATGTATGCAGTTAAAACATAGGGATAGTAAAAATTAAACACTCCGAAATGTAAAATGTAACAAAGTAAGTTTAAATTTAGAGAAGGGATGAAGGGAAAAAAAGGTAAATAAGAAAGAGAATCCCCGTTACATACGAGTAATTTCTGGTGGTATAAACTTTAAACTTTGACAATCTTACTCTAAGTTGTATTTAAATAATTTACTCCAAATATTTTTTCGAACCAGGTGACTCTTTGAATGATAGTAGACTATCAAGGTGTACTAAGCCGCATCCAAGTTTCTCTCCTTCTCTTCTTCTTCCTCCACCTCCTCATCCTTCTCTTCGCCTCCTTCTCTCCTATTTCTCTTCCTCCACCTACTCTTCCTCTTACTTCTCTTTCTTCTCCTTTCTCTTCCTCCTCCTTCTCTTCCACCTCCTTCGCCTCCCCTCCTCCTATTTCTCTTTCTCCTCCTCCTTAATCTCCTTCATCTTCCTCTCATTCTTTTTTTACTCTTCCTCCTCCTCCTCCCTCTCCTCCTCCACCTCCTCCCTCTCCTCCTCCACCTCCTCCCTCTCCTCCTCCACCTCCTCCACCACCTCCTTCTTCTTCCATCTTATCTCCTTTCCTCTCTCCCTCCCCTCTTCTCTTTGGTATTGCGGCATACAATTTGTATCCCTATTCAAAGTTCTTCCTTTCTCTCTCTTTCGTCTCTCCCATGATCATTTCTTTATGTCAACATTCATTTCTCTCTCCCTCCCTCTCTTTCTCCTTCCTTTTCTCTTCTTTACAGATTCGCTTCCATACGTCCTCTTTCTCTTTTACATTCCCTTTTCGTCTCTTCTTCTATACCTATATTTTCTTTCCTATACAATTCACATAACACCTATGTACTATGTACCTATTCGGATGCATACAATTTGTATCCCTATTCAAAGTTCTTCCTTTCTCTCTCTTTCGTCTCTCCCATGATCATTTCTTTATGTCAACATTCATTTCCACCTCCCTCCCTCTTTCTCCTTCCTGCTTCCAAGAGTAAAAGAACACAACGTTTTCAAATTCGCAAAATGTGCATTCAAATGTGGCGGGGAAATACTGAAACCGACAACATTGTCCCCAAAGTTCATCAAATTGGAATCAACTGTATGAGAGTTGTGAAAGAACTTGACTTTGATTTGTCAAACAAATCAGAATAACCACACATTTCTCTAGGTCCGGCCCGCGGACACTTTTGATCATCACTAATTTATGGAAGCTGTCTGCAAAATTTGAGCGACCTGTCGCTAAAGGTAAAGTCGTGAGAAGCGCTAGTTCTTTTTGAGCTTTCCCCTGTATATCCCTAAATGCGGGGAAATACTGAAACCGACAACATTGCCCCCAAAGTTCATCAAATTGGAATCAACTGTATGAGAGTTGTGAAAGAACTTAACTTTGATTTGTCAAACAAATCAGAATAACCACATATTTCTCTACGTCCGGCCCGCGGACACTTTTGATCATCATTAATTTATGGAAGCTGTCTGCAAAATTTGAGCGATCTGTGGCTAAAGGTAAAGTCGTGAGAAGCGCTAGTTCTTTTTGAGCTTTCCCCTGTATATCCCTAAATGTTAGTGGATGTGCTAAATTTTATTAGTGGATGTGCTAAATTTCCCACATGTTCAGGTATTATCGCCATACCTATTAATTTGTTCTGTGAGAAGTTGCATGGTTCGTCATAGTTCACGAGTTCTCCGCTAGAGCACTGTGTATTTTAACCCTATACTGTGCCCATCGGCCTATTGGGCATGATTGGTTTATGAATTTTCATAAGGCCCGTCGCACAATGGAAGAGTAGTCGCGCGACTTAAAAGTAGTTTGAGAAACCTAACCTTTGAAATTGATAGAGAGTCTATGAAGGGTCTCTAATCTCTATCATTTTCATAGGTTTTGTTTTCCAGGTGACTAACGCCCTATTAAATGTCGCGCGAATATGCTTCCAATATCGGCGCGGTGGGTCTTAGGGATAAGTTTTCATTGAATAGCTGTCTGAAAAGATCCTTAGTTGGCCCCGAACTCCCGATCTGTCCTAAAATCTATTGAGTTTTTTTTTTTTTTTTTTTTTTAAAATAAACCCCGAAAAACTGGTTGTAAATTTTAATTCTTTTTTTTTTTTCAAACTAAATCCCGAATAATCGAGTTGAAATTTACATCTCTCTTGGTTCATTATAAAGAGCCAGACTTGTGGAAATAGTGGAAAAAAGAATCCGTAAAGAAAAAATACCCTTAATTTTTCAGTCACAAAAAACGCACGTAAAAGGAAGAACTTTGAATAGGGATACAAATTGTATGCCGCAATACCAAAGAGAAGAGGGGAGGGAGAGAGGAAAGGAGATAAGATGGAAGAAGGAGGGGAAAGGGAGGAGAAAGAGGACTTGAGGAGTTGGAAATGCAATATTTTTTTTTTTTCTAGGAAAAAGAAATTTTGTGGAGAAATGAAAAAATAATAAAATATGACGGCATGTGACTAGCTGTACCTACCTCACGAAAACTAATAGGTACCTACCTAAAATTTTCAAGTGAATCTACTTAGCACCTATCTAAACATTACAAACATAGAGATAATAGAAAGGAAATACGTACTTAAGTATTCTATTCTGAAATGTAACTACTTAAATAAATTTGAATTTAAACTTTTAAACAAAAGTAAATAAGAAGGGGTTTACTTTCTGGTGCTTACTTTACCCATCTTATTCGAAGTTGTACCTAAATATAAATAATTTGGTCCTTGCTTTAAATTACTTCAAATATTTTTTCGAACCAGATGACCCTTTGAATGTTAGTAGACTATCAAGGTGTACTAAGCCGCATCCAAGTTTCTCTCCTTCTCTTCCTCTTCTTGCACCTCCTTATCCTTCTCTTCTCCTCCTTCTCTCCTATTTCACTTCCTCCACCTACTCTTCCTCCTCCACCACCTACTCTTCCTCCTCCTCCCTCTCCTCCTCCACCTACTCTTCCTCCTACTTCTCTTTTTCTCTTCCACCTTCTGTTTTTCCTTCTCCTTCTCTTTCTTCTCCTTTCTCTTCCTCCTCCTTCTGTTTTTCCTTCTCCTTCTCTTCCACCTCCTTCGCCTCCCCTCCTCCTCCTTCCCTCCTCCTTCCCTCTCCTCCTCCTCCTCTTCCTATCTTATTTGCTACTTTGAATAGCGTTATTAATTTAGTTCTCTTTGTGTGTACAGTCTTCTTCCTGTAACGTACAACATTTTCTTTCTCTTCCTCCTTCCCCTCCATCTGTCTTCCCCCTCCCCTTCCCATCCGTCTGTCATCTCATCCTTTTTCTTCCATGTCCTTTCCTGGAGCCTCGTCTTGGAATACGGGGTCTCTCAGTGAATTGAACTTAATGAAAATTGGACAGTTTGGAGGGTGAAACAGACCAACTAAACCTGGGCGGATTGTAGTTATCCTAAACTCGTAAACAGATAAAGTTCGTTAGCCAGCCTAGTTCGCTCTGCATTGTAAGCGCTAGGTTGCGGGTTCGATTCCCGCGCGGGGCGGATTTTATCCTGAAGAGATAATTTTCGTACCTAATACATGGGATCTACTGGCTTTCTCCTATCCTGTCTTCCTAGAGAAAGGATATTGACAGGCAGAAAGGCTAAGAGGTCCTCATCTGCCATTGGTTCTGGCCACTCCACATGCGCTCTCTCTCTCTCTCTCTCCATTTCTTTCTCTCCCTCTCACTCCTTCACCCTCGATTGAGCTGAAAAATAATTCCACTTCTATCTCTCTTATTCTTTCCCTCCCTTTCTCTCTCCATTCCTCCCTCTCTCTCTCTCTTTCTCTCTCTCACTCTCTCCCTCCCTCCATTATTCTCTATCTCCTCCATACCTTCCTTCCTCTCTCTCCTCCTTTTCTCTCCCTTCTCCCTCCTTTACCCTTATCTCTTATAATGAGTATGTGCTAAAAGTATCCCAACATCTTTAGTTCCCGTTGGAATATCACCTCAAAATATTTGTGGGTAGGTACTGTAGGTAGTAGGGACGTAGGGACCTATCTTGAACTTAACCCCATAATTTTTACCAGTACCGTTACGTCACAGTTCACGTTTTTAGTTTCGCAAATTTCGGCTTTTCCACATAAAAGTGAAATATGAGGTACATAGTTTCACAGGAGATGAATGAAGGCTCCATTATCGCCCGAAATTTGTACCAAAGCTCAATATTTAGTACTTTTTCTCTAGTTTCTGATGAACTTAACCCCATAATTTGTACCAACACCGTTATCTCAAAATTCAAGTTTTTTACTTTCTATTTTTCTTTGGTTTTTGGACATTGAACTGTGCGGTAACATTTTTTAAAATACGGTAATTTCATGTGCGCAGTACGACTTTCGCTCGGAGCTACTTGGCAGTTGGCAACACTGTTTCAGTTTAAAATTTTCTAAATTTCTAATCAACAACAAAATACCTGTGAAATTCTCTACCACCTACATTGTTGTGACTGGATGAAAATCTTATGGTGACGTTAAACACCTTTAGACATTGGACCTTTGGTCAAAAGAATCTTTGGGCCCAGGCTTTTTTAAACCTCTTAGTGGCTATTTTTCTTAGTGGGTTCTGCACTTTACTAACGGTGCACTATAGGTACTTTGTAGTTTCGACTGTGTACCTATGTGTAAGTTCAACAATATTATTTCAAGTACAAAATACTTGATCGTATAGAACTTGTGAACTAGGTATTCACCTATTTATGTAACATGTTCATATAATTACGTACTTTACCAGAATGATTGAATATTAAGCATGCTTGAGCTTGAGTCAACTGGTCTAATGGTGGTTAGTGTAATTCAGCAAAACTAAATGGAAAACATAGGCAACCCCTTTATGAAACTACCTTTCAGAAATTTATTAATGTTTCCATATTAGTGCCGGGGGCAGTTGTAACGAGAATGGGGATCAAGGTTCATCTATCCGACTTAAATGACCTGGTATTCCAGTGTAAAAGAAAGTAAAAAAACTTGACTTTTAAACAGTACCTACCCAAATAGGTATACATAGTATAAATAAAAATAGTTATACAGATATACATAAATAGTATAAATGTGTGATGAGCTGATACATAAACATAATAATAATATGTTTGTAAAATTTTGAGGTCGTTAGGTATACCTACTCCATGAGTTCTTCAAATAGGTATTTATTAAAACTTGGCTAGATTGGGAGGGTTGGCGGTATCAAGTACCTCCGTAAAGGGACTTTTGAGACCTACCTCAGAAAGGATATTAGCCTTTTCATTAAGATTTACATCAACAGGCCCAGGCCCCAACCACATTTTTCATATACTTTTACATTATAATACCAACTTTCTAATTTTTTATTTCTCATATTTATGCATTTTCATAATGTTCATGGCAAAATGTGCCCTCCTCTCGTTCTAGCCCTAGTGACTCTGCTGTATTAAATAGAAAGCGTACATACGTAAAGCGTACACTCCACTATTCGAAATCAGTGAGGCGATTTTCATGCAATTCAGCAAAGAAGAGATAGAGGAGGGGGGAGGGAGAGAGATAGAGAGAGGGAGGGGAGAGAGAGAGGGAGAGGAGAGAGGGAGAGGAGAGAGAGAGGGAGAGGAGAGAGAGGGAGAGGAGAGGAGAGAGGGAGAGGAGAGGAGAGAGGGAGAGGAGAGAGAGAGAGAGGGAGAGGAGAGAGAGAGAGAGATGAATGCGGGTGGGAATTGAAAGAGCGTTTTCTTCCTGGCTCTTTTCTTTTCTCTTCTCCCTCTTCTCTCCATTTCTCTCTCTCTACCTTCCCCCTTTTCTCTCTCTTCGTCCCTCTCCTCTCTTCCTTCCAATTCTTCGTTATTCTCTCTATTTCCCTTCTTTTCTCTCTCCCTCTCTTGCCTCTCTCTTCTCTCCCCCCTCTCTCTCTCTCTCTCCTCTCCTCTCTGTCTTTTTCTCTCTCTTTTGGTGGATAACCTCACAGAGCTATGTTACAGAAAGAGCGTTTTCTTCCTGGCTCTTTTCTTTTCTCTTCTCCCTCTTCTCTCCATTTCTCTCTCTCTACCTTCCCCCTTCTCTCTCTCTCTTCGTCCCTCTCCTCTCTTCCTTCCAATTCTTCCTTATTCTATTTCCCTTCTTTTCTCTCTCCCTCTCTCCTCTTCTCTCCCTCTCTCCTCTCTCCCTCTCTTGCCTCTCTCCCTCTCTTGCCTCTCTCTTCTCTCCCCCTCTCTCTCTCCTCTCTGTCTTTTTCTCTCTCTTTTCTCTCTCTTTTGGTGGACAACCTCACAGAGCTATGTTACAATAATACCTACCTAAAATTTTCAAGTGAATCTACTTAGCACCTATCTAAACATTACAAACATAGAGATAATAGAAAGGAAATACGTACTCTATTCTGAAATGTAACTACTTAAGTAAATTTGAATTTAAACTTTTCAACAAAAGTAAATAAGAAGGGGTTTACTTTCTGGTGCTTACTTTACCCATCTTATTCGAAGTTGTACCTAAATAATTTGGTCCTTGCTTTAAATTACTTCAAATATTTTTTCGAACCAGATGACCCTTTGAATGTTAGTAGACTATCAAGGTGTACTAAGCCGCATCCAAGTTTCTCTCCTTCTCTTCTTCTTCCTCCACCTCCTTATCCTTCTCTTCTCCTCCTTCTCTCCTATTTCTCTTCCTCCACCTACTCTTCCTCCTACTTCTCTTTCTTCCCCTTTCTCTTCCTCCTCCTTCTGTTTTTCCTTCTCCTTCTCTTCCTCCTCCTTCGCCTCCCCTCCTCCTATTTCTCTTTCTCCTCCTCCTCCTCCCCCCTCTCCTCCTCCTTCCTCCTCTTCCTATCTTATTTGCTACTTTGAATAGCGTTATTAATTTAGTTCTCTTTGTGTGTACAGTCTTCTTCCTGTAACGTACAACATTTTCTTTCTCTTCCTCCTTCCCCTCCATCTGTCTTCCCCCTCCCCTTCCCATCCGTCTGTCGCTTCTTCCTGTAACGTACAACATTTTCTTTCTCTTCCTCCTTCCCCTCCATCTGTCTTCCCCCTCCCCTTCCCATCCGTCTGTCGTCTTATCCTTTTTCTTCCATGTCCTTTCCTGGAGCCTCGTCTCGGAATACGGGGTCTCTCAGTGAATTGAATTTAATGAAAATTGGACAGTTTGAAAGGTGAAACAGACCAACTAAACCTGGGCGGATTGTAGTCATCCTAAACTCGTAAACAGATAAAGTTCGTTAGCCAGCCTAGCTAGCTCTGCATTGTAAGCGCTAGGTTGCGGGTTCGATTCCCGCGCGGGGCGGATTTCATCCTGAATAGATAATTTTCGTACCTACATGGATTCTACTGGCTTTCTCCTACCCTGTCTTCCTTCGCTTTCGGCACGATAAGACCTCAGCAGTTACAGTTCTCTCTATCAAAACTCTTGAAAAACGAATTAGGTACCTCAACTTCATAAAATTATACTTTGGTGCGATTTTCTCGAGAAATGTTGTTTTCCTTAACATGAAAACTAAGAGTATTGGTAGTAATGTCGCCGTAGAGAAGAGAATGATATGAGTCTGAATTGTTGATCGTATTTGAAGGTTTTCCGAGGGAAACATTTGGTGCGATTTTCTCGAGAAATGTTGTTTTCCTTAACATGAAAACTAAGAGTATTGGTAGTAATGTCGCCGTAGAGAAGAGAATGAGTCTGAATTGTTGATCGTATTTGAAGATTTTCCGAGGGAAACCTGAACACTGATGGCATCATCAGGAGACAAATATACGCGAGCACCATTCGTATAAGGAGAAAGAAAATGATACTCTCTAAATGGAACCCTAACGACTTGTCATCAACTAAATGTACGTTTGCACTTAACCCACCACTAGAGTATCCCCCCCCCTTGCACAATATGACAACAGTGCTTTTTTTCACACCACGCGAACTTTCACAATATATATTTTTTATCAGAATAATTTTCATTGTAATTTGTAGGAATATTGTACCTTGAGGTACATCACTACAGGGGTGGGGGTGACGGTGCATTATGCCGACATTTTTTCGTGTCTACATTCGAGTGATGAGACTTTGTAAATGTTGGATGTTTTGGTGATATTCTTGTCTGATTTCTTCTCGTGTTAAGAGCGTGTATACTTTGAGGTTCCTAGAGCTTCAGCTTTAGATAGTTGTGCCCTTTCGATGTCGCTTAACTTGGGTGATCTAGCCAGTGCTTTTTTTCACACCACGCGAACTTTTACAATATATATTTTTTATCAGAATAATTTTCATTGTAATTTGTAGGAATATTGTACCTTACAGGGGTGGGGGTGACGGTGCATTATGCCGACATTTTTTCGTGTCTACATTCGAGTGATGGGAATTTGTAAATGTTGGATGTTTTGGTGCTTTTCTTGTCTGATTTCTTCTCGTATTAAGAGCGCGTATACTTTGAGGTTCCTATAGAGCTTCAGCTTTAGATAGTTGTGCTCTTTCGATGCCGCTTAACTTGGGTGATCTAGCCCAGAAAGCTGTTGTTGTGACTGGATGAAAATCTTATGGTGACGTTAAACACCTTTAGACATTGGACCTTTGGTCAAAAGAATCTTTGGGCCCAGGCTTTTTTAAACCTCTTAGTGTGTTCTGCACTTTACTAACGGTGCACTATACTTTGTAGTTTCGACTGTGTACCTATGCGTAAGTTCAACAATATTATTTCAAGTACCTACATAATACTTGATCGTATAGAACTTGTGAACTAGGTATTCACCTATTTATGTAACATGTTCATAATTACGTACTTTACCAGAATGATTGAATATTAAGCATAATGAAAATTGGACAGTTTGGAGGGTGAAACAGACCAACTAAACCTGGGCGGATTGTAGTTATCCTAAACTCGTAAACAGATAAAGTTTGTTAGCCAGCCTAGTTTGCTCTGCATTGTAAGCGCTAGGTTGCGGGTTCGATTCCCGCGCGGGGCGGATTTTATCCTGAATAGATACTTAATTTTCGTACCTACATGGATCTACTGGCTTTCTCCTATCCTGTCTTCCTTTTCCCTTCGCTTTCGGGACGATAAGACCTTAGCAGTTACAGTTCTCTCTATCAAAACTCTTGAAAAACGAATTAGGTACCTCAACTTCTTCATAAAATTATGCGTCCTCTTTCTCTTTTACATTCCCTTTTCGTCTCTTCTTCTATACCTATATTTTCTTTCCTATACAATTCACATAACACCTATGTACCTATTCGGGAAGCGTTGAAAGAGGACGGAGAAAAAGAGTAGGAGACATAAAAGAGAGAACGTAAACTAGCCACTCACACAGAACAAATTAATAGGTATGGCGATAATACCTGAACATGTGGGAAATTTAGCACATCCACTAATAAAATTTAGCACATCCACTAAGATCCACATCCACGATTTTACCTTTAGCCACAGATCGCTCAAATTTTGCAGACAGCTTCCATAAATTAATGATGATCAAAAGTGTCTGCAGGACGGACCTAGAGAAATGTGTGGTTATTCTGATTTGTTTGACAAAAGACAGCTTATTCAATGAAAACTTATCCCTAAGACCCACCGCGCCGATATTGGAAGCGTATTCGCGCGACTTTTAGTAGGGCGTTAGTCACCTGGAAAACAAAACCTATGAAAATGATAGAGATTAGAGACCCTTCATAGACTCTCTATAAATTTCAAAGGTTAGGTTTCTCAAACTAGGTACTTTTAAGTCGCGCGACTACTCTTCCATTGTGCGACGGGCCTTATGAAAATTCATAAACCAATCATGCCCGATGGGCACAGTATAGGGTTAAAATACACAGTGCTCTAGCGGAGAACTCGTATAGCCACTCACTATCAGGTAGAAATGAGAGGCGGACCTTTTTAGCCGTACCTGTCAGGTCTACCTGATAGTGTGTGTGCTCATCAAGTATCAGGTAGACATGACAGCGGACTTGATCAGGTGTACTCGTCAGGTCTACCTGACAGTCAGTGGCTGGCCGTAGATTTCGAAAAGGGAGGAGGAAGAGTTTGAGATGTGAAAGAAAAGGAGGAGGCAAAAGGCGAAGAACAAGAAGTAAACAGATTAGTCAAAGGTCACCCAAACAGGTAACAACGAAAGGACCTAAGAGTTCCAAGTTTTTTTTTCCAAATGACAATTAATGAATATATCTCTATTTCCCTTCTCCCCCCTCTCTCCCTCTCCCCCTCCTCTCTCTCCTCTTCTCCCTCCCCTTCTTCTCTCTTCATGTCTAAATAGATCAGTCAAAGGTCCTAAAGGTCACCCAAAGTTAAGTTCTTTCACAACTCTCATACAGTTGATTCCAATTTGATGAACTTTGGGGGCAATGTTGTCGGTTTCAGTATTTCCCCGCCACATTTGAATGCACATTTTGCGAATTTGAAAACGTTGTGTTCTTTTACTCTTGGAAGCAAAAGTTTTTCTCCAGCTTTCTCTGAGAATAATTTAAGTTTGAAAAGCTGCCGCTAGATGATGCAACAGGTATGAAAACATAAATCTTTCTTCAAGTAGGATCTCTGAGAATAATTTAAGTTTGAAAAGCTGCCGCTAGATGATGCAACAGGTATGAAAACATAAATCTTTCTTCAAGTAGGAGATACTTCGCAAGCTATTTGGGCCGGTTCTTTGGGAAATCTTGGCTCTTAATAGGGGCCAAACTAAGAGGTTAAACATCTGTAACATAGCTCTGTGAGGTTGTCCACCAAAAGAGAGAGCAAAAGACAGAGAGGAGAGGAGAGAGAGGGGGGAGAGAAGAGAGAGGCAAGAGAGGGAGAGAGGAGAAAGGGAGAGAACAGAGAGAAAAGAAGGTAAATAGAGAGAATAAGGAAGAATTGGAAGGAAGAGAGGAGGGGGACGACTGGTCCTGATTTCCAATCAGAGCCAGTCCTAATATTTTCACTCTGATTCAGTCTAACTAAACTGTACAACCGATATGGCAAAATTCTTGACAATGAAAACCTTTAATTCAAGGTCTAAAATATCTTGTGTTTTCATTTCAGTAGGAATGGACGGCCTAAAGTTGAGATTTCCTGGGGTGCAATCTTGTTCATGATTTTGTTCTAGTGTCCTTGAATAATGGGTGATAATTACTTTTGAAGGTATTACAAACATGAAAGCAAAACCACAGAAATCTCCAGAAGTTAACGAACAAAACAATCTAAAAATAGTTTAACCCATGAACTTGAACTGTTTCTTTCTTTCTCATCTCTCTATCCTCACTAAGTATATCTTTCTCTCTCTTCCTCTTCTCTCATCCATCAATCCCTTTCTCTTTCCCTCTCTCAAGGTTAAAGGCAAAGCAGAGAGAGAGAACGGAAGGAGAAAGAGAGAGAGAGGGTAGAATGCAATGTAGTAATTTAATCTGAATCTCGAGAAATCCAGGAAAAAATTTTCCTATCAGAATAAACTTCAATCTTCAATAGAGAGTTGAGCATTGTTTTCAAAGATTCGCGCGCTACAGACAGAAAAGGAAATCACAGAGCGAGAGAAAGCTAGGTGAAAGAGGAAGAGAGAAAGGGAGGAGAGAAGACAGTCAGAGAGGAGGACGAAGGTTGAACGGGGTAAGTAGGTTGGAGGAATAGAGAGACAAAGAATAACAGAGAGAAAGGGAGGGAAGGAGAGAAAGAGAACAAGAGCAAGAGAACAGTAGGTACATTGAATAACGTCAACCAAGCAAACGAATATCCTGAAAACCGAACAAAACAGAGAGGGATAACAAAAGATAAATACACAATAGAAGAGGGAGAGAGAGAAATGAATGAAATAAAAGATAAAAAAGAAGAGAGAGAGAGGAGGGGGAGAGAGAAGTGGAGAAATACAAAGACAAGGAAGAGGGACGAATATCCTGAAAACCGAACAAAACAGAGAGGGATAACAAAAGATAAATACACAATAGAAGAGGGAGAGAGAGAAATGAATGAAATAAAAAATAAAGAAGAGAGAGAGAGGAGGGAGAGAGAGAAGTGGGGAAATACAAAGAGGAGGAAGAGGGACGTGTAGATTGGATGAAAGGGAGAGCACAACAAAACAGACGGAGAGAACAAAAACAAAGAAGTAAAAAACAAACAAACAAATGGGGGAAAAATTGTGGCATACAACAATAACAATACGAAACTAGACAGCAGAAATTAATTTCATCTGAGAAATCCTTTAACGAAGAACCACAAAAGAAAGAGAAAAATATCGAGGTAGGTAGGTAACTCACTACAACCAATACCAAGTTGGTTAAGTATCATTGGACCAGGTAGGTTTTAATGCCCAAATATTCAGTAAAGATCAAAAAGAAATTCTGAATGAAGACAGCAGATTAAAGTAAAGATAGCAGTAAGACAAATAAGTGTAAAAAAAATGCCATCCGAAAATTGAGAAATGTAAGCATGTATGTATCCAAAACCCCAGGCCAAAAAATGCACTTCATAGATTCCATTTGTTGAAGGGGAGAGGGGAAACCACGCTAAATATTCAGTAAAGATCAAAAAGAAATTCTGAATGAAGACAGCAGATTAAAGTAAAGATAGCAGTAAGACAAATAAGTGTAAAAAAATGCCATCCGAAAATTGAGAAACGTAAGCATGTATCCAAAACCCCAGGCCAAAAAATGCACTTCATGGATTCCATTTGTTGAAGGGGAGAGGGGAAACCACGCTATTAAATTATGTACACAGAAAAACTAATCTCTATCAAGCATTGGATATAAAAATTAATGAAATCCGCTTTGGAAAAAATACAATACAATATGCGATAAACACAAAACAAAAAGATCAATGAAACTGATAAAAAAATTGTTGATTGTGGTGACTCACAGTTTGACAAAATTGGTGTAATAGGGAAATTGACAAAAATGGTAGGTATAATAGAAAGTAAAGAAAAGCAAAACCAGTGAAGGAGGATATAAAAATTAATGAAATCCGCTTTGGAAAAAATACAATACAATATGCGATAAACACAAAACAAAAAGATCAATGAAACTGATAAAAAATTGTTGATAGTGGTGACTCACAGTTTGACAAAATTGGTGTAATAGGGAAATTGACAAAAATGGTATAATAGAAAGTAAAGAAAAACAAAACCAGTGAAGGATAGGATAGGATTTTGCGAGGATTTTCGAAATAAATACTCGTAAGTATAGAAACATAGACATAGAATCATAGATC
>NW_007379754.1:0-40674 GCF_000475195.1 Diaphorina citri | reverse complement strand
AAGCTGTAGATCAACTCCAAGCTAGTGAAAAGCTTATTGCAGGTAAAGAATAACTCCTAAGATTTTTCTTCTATTGTAATTTTTTCTTTATTGTGCTACGATATCCGAGTATCAGTCCTTTATGCCACAGAGTTTCATCAGCTTTTAAGTTTTCTACCATCTTCTTCACTCAACAGGCCGTGGATGATATGACAGATCTTACCACTGAAAAGGTCAGTGCAACAAGTTGAGGGTTTGATTCTCTATCCTTAAGGATGGGCTTAGTGTCATTACTTCGGTATTGCGGTTGATCTGGGATGAAGCAAAAGTATACCTTGAGAATGGTCAAGAAGAATCTGCAGTCTAAATATCTTCCAGGATACTTGCCCTCAATTTTGCCTTTATTCTCTTATTTGATATACTGCCTACATTTTGTACCTTTATTTAAATGAAGTTTGATTGAATGAAATTCAGTTTGATCAGAACGAAACCTGATGTTTTCTCCCAGCTGCATAGACAGCAGGCTCATTTGTCTGATAGTGAGAATTGATCAATATCTTTTGCTGAACCAGAATCTTCGCCACATTGAGTGCATAGTATAAGTGCTCCTCTAATCCGACCGGCTGGAATACAAACACTGCTGAACATTGAACACTTAGTGTTCGTTCATGGAGAAGAATAACAAGGTTGTACTTATACTATTGAAGATACTTCGACCTCTTACAATGGGTTTTATAGCCGAGATTGGCAAGACATCCTTTGTTTGCAGTTTGTCAATAAAGAGTAGGCTTTTGTTTGCTTTTGTAAGTACGTGGGTTTATAATTGTACATATCGGACTTCTGTTTAACAGTATTTATATCCATGTACATAAAATACCAGTAATTACATATTTTCCGATTTTACTGATCTTATCTACAACGAATGGTATCTTGTACAGCGAGCTAATGAGTTTTTTTAAAACAATGTAAAAGAAGGAAGGATCTGCTAATGAATTAGTCGGCAGTTTTAAATGCCTTCGTTAATGACTGGGGGGGCCACATTTTGAGATTAAAATTCATCCTATCATCGGATTCAGTTATTGTATATTGTGCCCCGGATATTAGTAGCAATTTTTCATTTTGTCCGTTTCCTTGTTTCTTTCTTTTCTCATTTTCCTCGGACGCTAGGTCCAGATGGAAAAATAGTTTATCAAAAAGTGCGAGATAGTAAGTAGTTTGTCTTGCAAGGTGCCCGCTTGCTTCTGTTTTGCTTTATTTGTTTTATTCAGGACTCCTATGTAAAATTATGTTTTATACAGGATTGTATGCAATGGAAATTTTCATGTGCAAGAATCAAGTAACTTCTTTGAGCAGGGCCCAAGACTGCCCAAAGCTATATTTATGTTAGAGAGCTTTTCACTAAAGCTAGATTTACTATTGTTCATCTTGCTAAACTTTTGGTCTTTAAAGGACCATTACTTTCCTGTTAGCAACTTAGAACTTTGTCCACTCTAAATAGCCCTGTCCTTTGTGATTGCCTTTCTCTTTCACTATCATCTCTTTATCTCATTCTATAAAATTATTGTTCATCTTGCTAAACTTTTGGTCTTTAAAGGACCATTACTTTCCTGTTAGCAACTTAGAACTTTGTCCACTCTAAATAGCCCTATCCTTTGTGATGGCCTTTCTCTTTCACTATCATCTCTTTATCTCATTCTATAAAATAATTGCTTTATGTTGTGACTTTGTCTGTATCAAGAACAAAATTTGGGATAATATTTTGACTATTGAAACTTTGACTTCTTTCTAATGTTCTGCATTAGTTATATTTTTTTATATATAAAATGACCCACAGAACTTATATATAATGACTGCTGAAACCCTCCAAGAGATTATAAAATGCTAATGACCTTAATTTGGCTTTAATCTACTGGTTACTTTAGTTTGATAAATGTTGATGGTCTACATTAACTCTTTCTTTCTAATATTACCTTTGTGTTTTTTCTTCTGAAAATTTCTTTTTGTAATGTGTCAACAGCATGATAATATGGTTTTGATACTGCTTTGTTAGATTGTTAACATACATAATTTCATTATATGAACATTGAAATTTTGATATTGGTACTATTGGAAATGGTAGAAATTTTTGGTTCTTCAATCTTTCAATTCAAACTTATTCATTTTCAGGAGTGGTGAAGAATGAAGATGGAAACATTCAGACTGTAGCTCCCGCCTCTGTTATTGCAGAAGAAGCTGTAGATCAACTCCAAGCTAGTGAAAAGCTTATTGCAGGTAAAGAATAACTCCTAAGATTTTTCTTCTATTGTATTTTTTTCTTTATTGTGCTACGATATCCGAGTATCAGTCCTTTATGCCACAGAGTTTCATCAGCTTTTAAGTTTTCCGGACTGGGTTTACCCCAAAATAGCCAGCAAGTATGTCCCATACTTTTACTTGTCCAGATACTAAACACGCACCATGTTCTAAACAATCTATCGAACCTCCAGAGTACAAGAAATTTATCAACGATGCCTACATTTTGTACCTTTATTTAAATGAAGTTTGATTGAATGAAATTCAGTTTGATCAGAACGAAACCTGATGTTTTCTTTTTTTTACGTTTATTTAAAGGAAGTTTATTTGATTGAATTGTTGTTGAATAACGTTGGCCATTTTGTTTCAGAACTCAATGAAACCTGGGAGGAGAAGCTAAAGCGTACGGAAGAGATACGAATTCAACGCGAGGCTGTATTCGCCGAGATGGGCGTGGCAGTCAAAGAGGACGGCAACACTGTAGGCGTCTTCTCACCTCAGAAGGTATGCACGTGGCAAGGTCACATTTCTTTTATCCCTTCTCCGTTTAGGCGTTCTAACACTAGATTAAACTGGTAGTTCTTGCATCCAATGTATACTGTCTGTGTCTTCTACTGGCTTTCTTTGGCCAACATTCTTTTAACTGTTCTGGCCAGGGACTTGGGCACCTATTTTGCCATTAAACTCGTAAGTAGATAGGCACTTCAAAGGGTGATACTCCGATAGGTTGTTCAGATAGGTATTTGTACTCATTTATTGTATCAAACTGTACAGGACTTTGTCTTATGCGAGTAGTAGAAACAAGCACTACTATTTAATCAAAGGAGTATGTTTAACGGTATTTTTCAGAACGGTGGCTGCTACCAACATGAACGAAACGTCAAGTCGGTCTCATGCTGTTTTCACCATCTTCTTCACTCAACAGGCCGTGGATGATATGACAGATCTTACCACTGAAAAGGTCAGTGCAACAAGTTGAGGGTTTGATTCTCGATCCTTAAGGATGGGCTTAGTGGCATTACTTCGGTATTGCGGTTGATCTGGGATGAAGCAAAAGTATACCTAATAAATATTCAGCTACATCCAGTTTTGAACTATATCCCGAGAAAGCCTGAGTGGAAATTTATAGTCTGAGACTATAAATTTTCTGGTCGTTCTAAGAAAATTATTATTTAAAAAAAAGCTTAAAATAAAATAACGGGAATAATTATGTTAAATACGGAAGTCGTAGAACGTAATTAAATGTTCCTCTCTAAAGATTCCTAGAAATGTACTATAGCTGCGCTAGAGGTATCGTAAAATTAATGTTTTGTTTTTCTCAGGTGAGCAAGATTTCCCTGGTGGATTTGGCGGGTTCAGAAAGAGCAGACTCAACTGGAGCCAAAGGCACTCGACTTAAAGAAGGCGCCAACATCAACAAGAGTTTGACAACCCTGGGCAAAGTTATATCAGCACTTGCGGAAATTGTAAGTCTATTTCTATATGTTATCCTTGTCCTTCTTCATAAGAAGAAAATCCTTGTCCTCCATAATGACTAGTTTTAGATTATTGAGCTATTGAGTAGACCAAGTTGCTCAATGCTCATACATACGTAATCCTTATTCTATCAAAATATTATCGAGAATCGAGATACTTGAAATCAAGAGTTTCACTTTCCTTTCCCCTATAGACACCTCACCTGGTCAATTTGAACGAGGACCCATTCATGTCCGAATGTCTCATCTACTACATCAAAGACGGACGAACCAAAGTGGGCTCAGCCGAGTCCAATTTACCCCAGGAGTCCCAGGACATTCAACTGAGTGGCTCGCACATCAAGACCGAACATTGCACGTTCGAAAATGTCGAGGGTGTGGTCACGCTGATACCGTTCCAAGAAGCCCTGTGCTACGTGAATGGTCGGCAGATTAGTGAGCCTACCGTGCTCAATACGGGGTCACGTGTCATACTCGGCAAGAATCATGTGTTCCGATTTAACCATCCTGACCAAGGTAAGGTTTAATCATCCTGACCAAAGCAAGGTTTAACAATACTACTGAGGTTTTTAAAGTTTGATAATGAACATCGTCTATGACTACATAGGACATTAATTTACAAAGGCAACAAGCTATTCTTTTTTCAATGCATGGCCGACTTGCTGCTACAGGCAAAGGCTTTATTAATTTATTTATCCATCCCAAATATTCAATGGACTCGTTTTATTTCAATTTCAGTCCGCGTGCATAGAGAGAACAAGAAGAATGCCAGTGATAAATCAGAAAGCAAGAAAGATAAGGAGACAGATGGAGACAAGCTGAATGGTAAGTCACTTGTCCAATTCTTCTCCTTTCATTCTCTCGTGTTTCTTCATCTTCTTCTCTTTCATTGTACTCAGTACATCTCTCTCGCTTTTCTCGTCATCACATTGGAAATATTTGGACAAGGGTCCTTCAAATGCCATTTCTGGACACAGGATCTCCACATTTCTCTCATCTCGTGTTGTACTGGCACCGTCCGATATATCCTCTTCTGTCATGAGTAGACATTCAAGTTCTCGTTCAGACAAAGGTTCTGTGCGTGGTAGATGATAGCCTCGATCTGGAATACCAAAGTTACAGCAGGTTTCATCCAGAGGAACCCTCCTGGACTTGGGATATCTGTCTTCAAGCAATGTTTTGTCTATAGCCCCTAGCGTTGCGTACATGGGCAAGTAATCGGCGTTGGCATCCAAGAAAGCCACTGTCTTCTTGACTAGAATATCTAGTAGTGCCACCTTGCTGAGGTCTTTCTTCAGAATCTGAAACTCTGCAAATGCTTGTCTAATCGCTTCAGCTGAACGCTCGG
The DNA here is from genome assembly GCF_000475195.1 of Diaphorina citri. NCBI lineage: Eukaryota > Metazoa > Arthropoda > Insecta > Hemiptera > Psyllidae > Diaphorina > Diaphorina citri. The sequence goes on along the minus strand of NW_007379754.1, from coordinate 35,580 downwards.
GTGTGTCCGTGTGATCTCGTTTTATAGTCTCGATGAGACCGCGCAGTGTTGTCTTGTCTTCGTTAGGAATGTTGAACAAGGCGGCAACATTGGTGAGAAAATCATTGAACTTATCGTAGTAGATTGCCATGGACCAGGACTGTTCAAAGTACGTGTACAAATCAGGAATAGGAGATGCAGCATGGCGTTCTAGAATATTGTTCAGAAGACCTGAGGGAAAGTGTTCGAGACACAGTATTTACTTTGTTATTATTTCATGACAGATGTAAAAAGTGTGGATATAATTATCTAGAATGCTTTGAGAGAATTTGTAACTGGCTGTGAGACTAAAATTATTGGGCTGATAAAAACTTTGGAAGCTACATTCATTGAGAACGGACATAAGTAGTTGACAAAAGTGGCCAATACCTGCATGTTTTCCATACAATGCTATAGTGTTGCCGATATTCAGAGCTCCGCGAGTAACACACGTGATTTCAATGACAAACTTGAATTTATCAAACAGGAGTTGGAAATAGCCTCGTGAATCATTTTCCAGGATTTTTCCAGTTTTAATCTCGTAATGGTCATCTGATTTGAAATACTCTTGATTCATTTTTTTGCCTGGCGGAAGTGAAAGTCAAGCTTTACCAGAAGTAACCTACTCGTAATTTACTATTGAAATACTCTTGATTCATTTTTTTGCCTGGCGGAAGTGAAAGTCAAGCTTTACCAGAAGTAACCTACTCGTAATTTACTCTGTAAAAGGTCATGGTCTACCCGAGTATCCAGAATTATGAAGGCAACAACCACGTCTTCTTTGAGAGCTACTAGGCGAATCCTGTAATCCGTGTCTTCTGGCTCTGGAATGATAGTAATGGTTTGTTACGGAGGGTTCGTAGCTTCGCTTTAAACATACCACTTTGTGTGGTTAAATATAAGCGGCCTCTATTAATCCCCGATCTATATGTTTCCTACTTGGCCTCGATTGTGATATGTAACGTCAAATCTTAATTCGTTTTCGCGCCTCCCGGTACGCTTGATCAAGGAGGCGTCAAGTCAAGACGTCAAAATGTTTCATCGTGAATAGTGAAGTACGAAAATTGAGATAACTGTCGGGAGAAACTTTTTGCCAATATTGGTCACCTGGACTAAAGGATTATCTGAATACCCTCATCCAGAGGTGAGATTTTGAGATTTCCAGACTCTTAATTCGTTTTCGCGCCTCCCGGTACGCTTGATCAAGGAGGCGTCAAGTCAAGACGTCAAAATGTTTCATCGTGAATAGTGAAGTACCGAAAATTGATATAACTGTCGGGAGAAACTTTTTGCCAATATTGGTCACCTTAAGGACTAAAGGATTATCTGAATACCCTCATCCAGAGGTGAGATTTTGAGATTTCCAGACTTTAGGTCCGCCGTTTCATACAAAAACTACATTTACCCCCGATTATTTCCTACAAAAACTCCGTTTACTACCCATTATAATGAATAATACCATATAGCTCATCTATCATTTGGCGTGCATATGTAGCCTTGACATCTGGCTGTTTCTGAGCTAATAATTCCATAATATAATCCGCATGTTCTATCTCAGCCGGACGGATCTCAATTTCTGGCACAGTCCAAGATCTGAAATGACGTAAATGTAACCAATATGCTCCTGACGAGGTGTAACGTACGTAATGCGTTTATGTCATATATATGCTCATGCCAATATGAGACAACACTCCTTCAGTAGATACCACATCCTTCCTATTTACTGAAGAAAAAATAATAATCTATGAGGAAAGTTGATGTCTGAACTCTCAAAGCACTGGTAGCTTTAATATTCAGGTCGTGGCTTACTGTGTTACTGAACCAAGTTAGATGGGATGGAGACTGTGGGTAGGCCCTATTTTAATTCGGGTTGGTGTGCCCTGACTTTAAATCCTGAACAGGAATAGTAGTAATAATTTGATATACTATACTAATGTCCATTCATTTTGTTTATTTTTATCTATCTTATGAAACATTTCCCATCCAAAGGAGGCAGCTACATTCCTGGGTCTACTGGATGAGGACACGGACGAGGAGGACTTGTGACCACCACCACCACCAGCACCAACACCAACACCAGCACCAACACCCACCAACACCCACCAACACCAACAACAACACCACCAACAACATCAACAACAACCAACAACAACCAACAACAACCAACAACAATAACAACCAACAACAAACGTAAACCGGGAGAAGTTATTCCGGAACTTCAGGAATCTGTATTAATGACAACCTTTTGTACATAGAGATATGTGTTTCTTGTGCAATACAAACATAACTGACCTATTACTTCTGTACCTATTCCGTTTTATGTCTAGTATAACAACCAACAACCAACAACCAACAACCAACAACCAACAACCAACAACCAACAACCAACAACCAACAACCAACAACCAACAACCACAACAAACATTTCCCTAATTTTTACCTACCTGCCTCTCTGCATCCCAATGCAAGAACAGTATGGACGCACGCTACTGCAGCTAAACACTTTCCTATGATCAGAATAGGTGCAATATGGTCTCTTGTCTCTACGAGTTGTTCTACATAGTCTATTCCTTGGCCTGCATCCACGATGTTAGCAATACAGAACACATTTTCCAAGGGGGCAGGTTGAAGTTTTGTTGTCACTTTGAGATTGGCCTCGCATCGTCTATGAGAAATGTTCTTGGATTGCTGCGTGAATCTTGTATAGGCCTGTCGTCTTGTGGTATCTGTCTCGCTTGTCAAAGTTCGTGCTTCATCAATTTCATCACCGAATGCCTTGTTCATTATCTTACTGACCGAGTCTAGTTTGGGAGCTAGCTGTGCCACGATAAACAGATATTCATAATTCATTTTGTACTCTGTGTAATTCATTGTTACGTGCTTCTCGCGAGGTTTGATCTCAGTGAAAGTTCCCTGACGTATTGTTACCCACATGCTGAAACCCAGACATGCTACATAGTGAAATACCTTGAGTCCAGTGTTGACTAACATACTCTCTGCTAGTGCTTGGTGTTTATGAGCCTGTTGCCACATGCCATGTTTCGTGATGAGGCTTAGTCTTGTGAAGCAAGGGTCTGCAGGGGTTCTATCGAAGATGAGCGTCTCCAAGAATGAGATAGCAATAGGGGAAGCGCCCACAACTACAACTCTCGCGTGATTTGTCACGTGGACCAGGGATGTCATTCTCTTGTTGATTAAGTACAGAGAGGAGGGAGATTCTCGCTTCAGTATTAATTCGGCAGGGATATTCCCATTCAGATCTGAAGGAGGATATTCCATGAGGATGCGAGGTTTGATGGGGAGCATGATCTTGATAATCTCAGGTATAACTTTGAGAGGAGAGTCTCTATAATAGGAGTACAGGAGGCAGGAGATATTCAACAGACGAAGAATTTCCTTCACTATGAAGCGTCCTTGTTTGAGGAAGGGAGGTGAGAGGATGAAGTATTTGATAAGACCTTGTTCATGATGGTGATACATTTTGTAATCACATGTGTCTTGGATGTGGAAGTGAGAATCAATGAACATGGATTCCACCTGGAGATATATCATAGCAAAACCTGTTGACAATAAGCGAATAAATATTAATTGATGCCTTGTATGAGGAAGGCATTTAAGTAATTAATATGTAGTAATCTATTCAGACTTCCACGTAAAACCGAAAGTTGCGTCGGTTTAATGACAGAACAAGAACATACTTTAATTCAATGTCAATACCAAGGTGTTAAAAGACAAAAGTTATTAGAAATAAAATACTAGGTACTGGGGATAAAAAAGTTTACACTTACCAATAATATAATGGTTGTCTACACATATCGTAACCATTTTATACGCAGGATCCGCATCCGGGCAGTTCAAATATCTGAAGACATCTTCCAAAATTGTATCCTTATCTTCATAATACTTCAGTAACCAACTTATGTCCTTTGCATCCTTGGCTATACTTGCTCTCACACTGATATTGCCCAGTACTGCGGCCTTACTAAGAGCGTACAGCTCGTAAGGATACATGGTTTGCTCTTTGGTGAGAATTTGGTTCATGAATTTGAACAGAGGACTGGTCTGGTCCGATTTTGTGGAGAGAACAGCGTACGTACAATCTGTGAAATGAGTCACGTGATTTTTTGGTTGCCAATTTGGATTTTCCATAGGAAAGAAGATGGGTATTGTAGGAAGTACAAATAGAGGGCAAAAAGGTCTACTTTTCTAGTCAAGAGGCACACAACAGTCACTATTCAGGAAAATTTCAAATGAAATGCCTAATGGCGGCTAGGATTTGTTAACCCCATTACAAAATCTATTTCCAAAAGGATTTTACCTGGGCAGTATGTTCGGAATGCAGCATCTAAAAGAGCGGGAATAACATACTCGTGTCTGCTATCAACGGCAAAGACAGCGATGGCAAACACTTTTGACGGCACCGATGAATCTTCCGCAGATATGCCGGACTTTGCACTGGACATTTCTTCGGCCCCGGCAACTGTAATGATTGTAATGAACTAATGAACATTGAGGATAAAACTAGGGCTTATGCTTCACTGCGAAGTGGTTATGGTTCAATGGCTGAAACTTTGGATTTAGGCTTTTATAACCTGAACACGAGTTTTGGCACTAAAATTAACCATCAAAAATTTTGCCCGAATAGATTACTTTCTTTCTTATAGGCTAAGGAAAGTAAAAAAAGGCACCGTTTTTTTTCTAGAGGCATATTCAGTGTGGGGGATGTCTTCAAAGAAAAACCCCTTAGAATTCTAGCCTTTAAATTAATTTAAGGATAAGTCATTCTAGTCGGTACGTACCATAGGAAGGGCTGCCCATGAGTGTCGTCCTATGAGATATAGTTCCAGTGACGGTCGTATAACTTGAGCTTGATTCTGGCCTGATTGAATCCTCACTCATTTCACTCTCGGATGATGGACCATACAGGGTGAGATCAAACACATCCTGTAAAAGGGGTATCCGGATATTCCAATAAATCGCTGAAGCTAAGAAATGGTATCCGGATACTTCAATAAATCGCTGAATCTAAGAAATGGTATCCGTATATTCCAATAAATCGCTGAATCTAAGAAATGGTATCCGTATATTCCAATAAATCGCTGAATCTAAGAAATGGTATCCGGATGGGCAATTGCCAATCGTGTGCTGCTGGCTTTTCCCGGCTCCATTCAGGCTGTGTAAAAATGCGAGTAGGCGGTAGCTTTCAACCGAATGGAGAGTAGTAACCCCAGTCACTAAAAACTTTCGCAGTTTTACAGTAACCCTAAACCCCTTATCGGTTCAAAAAAAGATGACTTTTACCCATCTTATTTAATTTTCTTTTCCCTCCCCAGACATATGAAGCTCGTATTGATGCCCTACAGAAGCAAGTGGAAGAACAAAGCATGACCATGTCTCTGTATAGTTCGTATACTCCGGATGATTTTAACACTGAAGAAGACATATTTGGTGAGTAGGAAAAATAGAAATAGGAAAATAACTAAATTAGAATAGGAGAGAGGGAGCTAGGCATAGAAATACATAGGTCTCTTATAAAACTTATTTACTTATAGTGGAACAACCTTATCTAGGGAAATTGAAATAAAGATGCTCCTTATGTTTGAACATTTCAAAGAAATACATCGTCTGGTCAGTCTAGATAAATTAATTTACTTGTTAATCTCCCCCAAATCAAACTAAACACCAAGTCCCATAATATGTGTTCCAGTGAATCCCTTATTTGACGCAGAATGTACGTGGACAGAGAGGGAGTTTGCGTTGGCAGCCTGGGCATTCCGAAAGTGGAAGTACCACCAGTTTACTTCCCTACGAGATGACCTCTGGGGCAATGCCATCTTCCTCAAGGAGGCCAATGCTATCTCTGTGGAGCTGAAGAAGAAAGTAAGTAAGCTATATTTTCCATGTGTTGACCTGTCTTTGTTTTTGAGACGCTTAGACATGAGTAAGATTCATCAAAGTTGACTTGAAAGTCCCTCCCGGGGGAAAATATTTCAGACTCGGAGTGTGATGGTGACAGCGGGCGAGGTGATAGTTCCATCTGTTCTGACGTCAAGGAAGAGGAGCCTCCTCCACACCTCAGCCCCGGCACTGAGTTGCAGTTCAGAATTACCGTGCTACAAGCCGTCGGAATATCCACCGAATACTCGGACATATTCTGCCAGTTCAAGTAAGTGACTTCAATTGATATTCCTGTGAGCCCATCATAATAATGAGTCCCTAGCTTACACCTCAATCCCCCAATAGTTGTAGCCTTTCTCAGGACCATATTCAACCTCAGGACCATATTTTCTCCTTTATTGTAGACCACACCTTTGGAGCATCCACCCTTCCCCCCCTCGACAAAATCCTGGATTCAACCCTGGCCTATCTCCTATCCGTAGAGAACATTTGAAGAATATGTCCTCAACATAGTTAGCGATGTCTTAATAATAATAACTAATGAGTTTTCAGACTCGGAGTGTGATGGTGACAGCGGGCGAGGTGATAGTTCCATCTGTTCTGACGTCAAGGAAGAGGAGCCTCCTCCACACCTGAGCCCCGGCACTGAGTTGCAGTTCAGAATCACCGTGCTACAAGCCGTCGGAATATCCACGGAATACTCGGACATATTCTGCCAGTTCAAGTAAGTGACTTCAATTGATATTCCTGTGAGCCCATCATAATAATGATAGTCCCTAGCTTACACCTCAATCCCCCAATAGTTGTAGCCTTTCTCAGGACCATATTCAGCCTCAGGACCATATTTTCTCCTTTATTGTAGACCACACCTTTGGAGCATCCACCCTTCCCCCCCCCTCGACAAAATCCTGGATTCAACCCTGGCCTATCTCCTATTCGTAGAGAACATTTGAAGAATATGTCTTCTACATAGTTAGCGATGTCTTAATAATAATAACTAATGAGGCTGATGACTATTTATATTTTATGTCTTGTGTTTGTTCTCAGTTTCCTACACCGACATGATGAAGCATTCAGTACAGAACCGGTTAAGAATACTGGCAAGGGTACTCCTCTTGGATTCTACCACATCCAAAACGTAAGTCACCTTTTACAACGTCGTCAGTAAACCTCGAGTTTAGGTCCATCTCAGAAACATGAATCGCCGTCTATACCTGCCCGGTGGCGCAGTGGTCAATATGCTCGCCTGGTAATCAGGAGGGCGTGGGTTCGATCTCAGCCGAAGTATGGAATTTTATCCTCATTTATTTGAGAATTTGACCACATAATAATGGAGCTCTAGGGGTTAGGTGGTAGAGAACGCCTAAGGCGTTAACCTCGCCTAGTGGTTGCCTTCTACTCAAGAGTCTATTATTATTATCCATCTTATTCCGAGTGTGCCCAGCCTTTTGGTTCATTGTCTCTAGTCCCTATCAGGTAGGATCATTAGAATAGATCAATAAGTTACGGGGAAAAAGACCACCGCCAGGCTAGCGCACCAGCCATGTGAACACCAGTCGTTCTTGGAACGGCTGGTTTTATCCTAACCTTGTCCTCCTTCTCTCTTCGATTTCGGAACGATAAGACCTCTGTTGTTACAGTTCCCTCTATCAAATTTCTTTGGAGATAATAAAGAATAATAATAAATTTAATGATCTTTTCCTATTTCCTCATACCGCCAGGCTAGTTAGCTTGGAGGCTAGCGCACCAGCCTTGTAAGTATTAGCCGTTCTTGGAACGGCTGGTTTTATCCTAACCTTGTCCTCCTTCTCTCTTCGATTTCGGAACGATAAGACCTCTGTAAGACCTTTGGAGATAATGAAGAATAATAATAAATTTAATGATCTTTTCCTATTTCTTCACTTCTGCCCTTAGATCACAGTTCCAGTCAGCAAAAGCTTCATCGAGTATCTGAAAACTCAGCCTCTTGTATTTGAAGTATTCGGTCATTATCAGCAACATCCCCTACACAATGATGCCAAACTAGATGGCCACTGGTAAGTCAACACCAGAGACTTCGCCCCAAAATGAAAAACTGAACGGGACGCCGGGACACCCCCTGAAATTCGGGATTGTCCCGGCCAATTCGGGACGTTTGGCAAGCCTAACCAACAGGGCATTGTTGAGTGATGTAGATATATAATTTCGAAGTAAATTACTACAGTACAACCTATACTTTTTCCAAAGAAAATATCAAGCGCGAACGTCAAGAGTTCGAAGCGTCCGTCGCAAGGCCTATATTAACACGAAACAGAGTTTCATCGTTTTTCGGCATTTAGATTATACCTGTCTCAAGAAAAAAGAGAAAATAAAATTATGTACAGTTGTAGCATGCATCCTAAAATGAACACAATTTTTGATATACACAATATCTATGGTATCAAGTTGAAAAATAACTAATTCTAACGACTTGTAACTTCAAAACGAACAAAATACACCTTTACGTACAAAACTTCGAATCAAAATAAAAACTGAATCTATAAACTAACAAAGAAACAACATCAAATAAATCAGGAAATTACAACAAAATCAATGGGTTTGTAGCATGCATCCTAAAATGAACACAATTTTTGATATACACAATATCTATGGTATCAAGTTGAAAAATAACTAATTCTAACGACTTATAACTTCAAAACGAACAAAATACACCTTTACGTTACAAAACTTCGAATCAACATAAAAACTGAATCTATAAACTAACAAAGAAACAACATCAAATAAATCAGGAAATTACAACAAAATCAATGGGTTCTGGATTCTCACACTAGTGAACTTGCTACAAACTGAACTCGACTTTCCTAGAAAATTGACAAAATATAAAGTATAGTACATAAAACTAAATCTTCGTTACTTACCCACCACGAATCCAAAATATCAGACGAAGAAAGATTTGTAGCATAAGGAAAACTTGTGCCTCTTTTAGTTTTAGGTATTTAATCAAGGATTTAGGTACTTATCAGACCTTTATAACCAACCTACCATGAATTTGGAAACCATTTGAACCATCAAGATTGGTTGGGCTGTTGAAATAGTCATAGAGAGAGTTAAAATCAACAAGAATCTCGTACGGACGGTACGGCGTACGGTAATATCAGCGTACGGACAGTATTGTATAAAATGTGTGAACGGTATCTACTATGTACATTGTACATAGTAACAAGTGACAAGATGAGACACTAAGGACATCCACCAGGGAAAACCATTACAGTGAAAGCGTGAGAGAGAACCATCAATGTGTGCTAGTGTAGAGGCTTATTCCTGCTTCACCAGGGAATACAGAGGCGTATTCGACTTACCATTGTACACGAACAAGTGCCCGAAATACGATGGAAGGATGTGAAGGAATTGGTTGTAGGTGAGTAACTAGGGGACTTTTAAGTCTTATTAGGACAGGAATATAATATTCTATTCAAGATCTGAGAACCATAACCCTCGCTGGGAAAAAGTTTGAGGAAGAGTCCCTGGAAGCCCAATGGCAGCAAATTTATTTAAAATATTTAACTTTTTTTAGTATTTAACTAGTATTTTTTTAACTTTTTGCCATCACAGCCCTCGGGGCTAAACGTTCCAATATTTCTTAGTTCTATTTGGACTAAGAATTTAAAATCAAAGGCTGTTTAGCCTATTTGGACAGCATAAACAAGGTATTCTCTACTCGTCCCCTTCAGGTCGTATTCGTAACACTCCTGAGCCAGAAATGGACGAGGACACAGACAGCTCCGTGCTCTCGTTAGGATTATTCGTGGGGGAGTACCTGGAGATTCCTGGGGAAGATAGGTCCATGTTCCGATTCGAAGCAGCGTGGGATTCCTCACTGCACAATTCTCCCCTCTTGAACCGAATCTCCGCACATGGGGAGCAAATATTCATGACCATTTCGGCCTACCTTGAGGTAAGAAATAACAAGCACGTTAAAAGCAACAGTTCCCAATGGCTCACTTACGTTCGTACGAATGGGTGACCATCTGGAAATGGGTACGGCTGACTTTTCGCGGCTGGGTCGAATGGAGGGTGAAACCCCCATTTAAAAATAACATAATTGAAGAAAATGATTTAGCTAATAAGTAGCCGATTTTATTACTTCTATTGTGTTCTTTACCTTTGCGGGGATAAAAGAACTTTTCAGTCCCATTGCTGCATGATAAACAAAGTGTATTCTATTATTTCAGCTGGAGAACTGTGGTCAACCCGGTATCATCACCAAAGACCTGAGCCTGGTAATCTACGGGCGAGACGCCCGAACCGCGCCTCGCACTCTCAAGCATCTGTTCTCCTCCTCCTACAAGAATAACGAGGCCAATAGACTCACCGGAGTTTATGAGATGGCGCTGAAGCGAGCAAATGAAGCAGGTAGTCCAGGTAGATGTTTGTTTGCTTGCCTTTTGTTTCTAGATTGTAGCCTTTGTTTTTTATTATTATTATCATTTTTTTTTTTTATCTTGTCATTAGATTTTGTTCTGGTGGTTATACACAGGGCCTGGCCCGTATCCAGGATTTTACTAAGGGGGAGGGGGCAAACGTCCCAACAGTGATATACGGGGGGTGGTAGATGCTGCAATTTTTCGGAGTCCGGCCATTAGTAGAGGAAGAAAAATAAAAGTCGAGGGGGTGGCCCTCGCCCCAAATATGGCCCTGCACTGGGCTAGTATTTTTCTACTCTAGCCTAGACCTGTGTATAACCACCACCTCTGTGTATAAGATCCAAGGGAATGGATGTAGCATTTTTCAGATGGTCACTTCCTATCTCTGTCCACTAGCACACATTGATGGTTCTCTCTCACGCTTTCACTGTAATGGTTTTCCCTGGTGGATGTCCTTAGTGTCTCATCTTGTCACTTGTTACTATGTACAATGTACATAGTAGATACCGTTCACACATTTTATACAATAGTGTCCGTACGACATCCTTCCATCGTATTTCGGGCACTTGTTCGTGTACAATGGTAAGTCGAATACGCCTCTGTATTCCCTGGTGAAGCAGGAATAAGCCTCTACACGGGAGTTCATCACTGTGCTCCACCACAGCCGGGACATATTCACCATTAGGGGCTAAAACGATAATTTATCAGAATAAGGATTTTTTAATTAAGTTAAGCATACTTAATTGCTTGTCACAAATCTCGTTCCCCAAATATTACACCTAGATGATAACCTCCAGATCCAAAGTTCAACGCGTTAATAGCGGCTGACCCGTAAAATAAACTTTTGATCAACATAGTTAATCGAACCTTTCTGCAAGGTTAGAAGGACTTGGGCCAAAATCTAAAGTCCCAAGAGCCGCAAACTCCTTTAGGCTGAAAAGTGAAAGCCAATTTCTTGGAAATTCAGAACTACTGCTTGAAATTTCAGAACTATTGAAATTTTGGAAATCAATTTTCACTCACCAAGTTCACAGATCTCAAACCACACCAGTATATCATACTTGGCAAACACTTGTGATGTACAAGGCGAGGGGAGAGCACCAAACTTGGTAGATCTGACTGGTTGACTGATGGGGATGGAGGGGGGCTGCATGCGCCGCGGTGGCTGACGTAAGCTGAAATGTTAAAAATAACGCTAGTGGTACAGTCAACTGGAGAATTCTTTCAGGAAATGGGTTCTTATCGGGTCCTCTAAAAGTTCAATCGAGCCTCAACTTTAATGACTCAATGTTCTTTATTTGTTTTCCTCCGTCGTATTCTTCACCTTTACCCGCTATACGTTGTTCTTTATTTATTATCGAGAGTTATTGCGGAATCAATAGATGAGGTAGAAGATATTTGGTTGAATAATCTTTACTGCCTATTGCATATTTAAAAGGGACATCCATTCACTCACTCATTCACACATAAATCGCTCTTTGTCCAGAATACCAACAACTTGAAAGCTGAAATTCGGTAGGAATATTCCTAAAATGTTCTAAATGTGCCATGAGAGAGGATTTTTCCGAAATCTAAACCGATCTCAAGTTATGATCAATATCCGATCTGACTGGTTGACTGATGGGGATGGAGGGGGGCTGCATGCGCCGCGGTGGCTGACGTAAGCTGAAATGTTAAAAATAACGCTAGTAGTACAGTCAACTGGAGAATTCTCTCAGGAAATGGGTTCTTATCGGGCCCTCTAAAATTTCAATCGAGCCTCAACTTTAATGAGTCAATGTTCTTTATTTGTTTTTTTCCTTCTTATTCTTCACCTTTTCCCGCTATACGTTGTTCTTTATTTATTATCGAGAGTCATAGGGGAATTAATAGATGAGGTAGAAGCGTAGAAGATATTTGGTCGAATAATCTTTACTGCCTATTGCATATTTAAAAGGGACATCCATTGAATCCATTCACTCACTCATTCACACATAAATCGCTCTTTCTCCAGAACCCCAGCTGAAATTCGCTGCTTTTCGCTGAATTGAAAGCTGAAATTCGGTAGGAATATTCCTAAAATGTTCTAAATGTGCCATGAGAATGGATTTTGCCGAAATCTAAACCGATCTCAAGCTCAAGTTATGATCAATATCTCGTGGCGAAGAACGAGCAACCTGTTAGTATAACTACTATGAAATCTTGGTCTGGTGTCTGCTAGTGCTAGTATATCATGAAGTCTCTGGTGTTGACTTACCAGTGGCCATCTAGTTTGGCATCATTGTGTAGGGGATGTTGCTGATAATGACCGAATACTTCAAATACAAGAATGTTCGCGGATTTGGCAATTATGTTCGCGGATTCGCGTCCCGAATCGACATTTTGGATATTTGGCAAGCCTACTGTTGGTGATTGTACCTCTACGATTGTAGGTTTACTGACGACGTTGTAAAAGGTGACTTACGTTTTGGATGTGGTAGAATCCAAGAGGAGTACCCTTGCCAGTATTCTTAACCGGTTCTGTACTGAATGCTTCATCATGTCGGTGTAGGAAACTGAGAACAAACACAAGACATAAAATATAAATAGTCATCAGACTCATTAGTTATTATTATTAAGACATCGCTAACTATGTTGAGGACATATTCTTCAAATGTTCTCTACGGATAGGAGATAGGCCAGGGTTGAATCCAGGATTTTGTCGAGGGGGGGGGAAGGGTGGATGCTCCAAAGGTGTGGTCTACAATAAAGGAGAAAATATGGTCCTGAGGCTGAATATGGTCCTGAGAAAGGCTACAACTATTGGGGGATTGAGGTGTAAGCTAGGGACTCATTATTATGATGGGCTCACAGGAATATCAATTGAAGTCACTTACTTGAACTGGCAGAATATGTCCGAGTATTCGGTGGATATTCCGACGGCTTGTAGCACGGTAATTCTGAACTGCAACTCAGTGCCGGGGCTGAGGTGTGGAGGAGGCTCCTCTTCCTTGACGTCAGAACAGATGGAACTATCACCTCGCCCGCTGTCACCATCACACTCCGAGTCTGAAATAATTTATTAACATTACAGTTATTATCCCATCAAATATCTTCTTCTTCGCCTTTTCCCATATTCAGATGGGGTCGGCCTTTGTCGTCGGCCTCTCAATCAGCTTTAGAGTGATCCCTTTGAGGCCAACTGGTTTTGGGTAAACAAAATTTTCCGAGTGGGATGCCCTTCGCACTCAATCTTCGCTATTGATATAGCGTGAGGAAATTTGGGCTAGTCTTCTCCCTGTTTATAGTCCCCTAGCTAGACGCTGATCTACTCTCTGTTTATAGTCCCTCAGCCAGACAGATTACCCCATCAAATATAAAATCAAATCCCAAATTATTTGTGTTTAAGCAGAGCTTTTTCACAACATTTGTGGATATCACAGCATTACTAAGTGCCTCATTTGCAATCAATTTCCGTATTTCAATATTTTTTTTACACTGGTAATGCCGCCACTGGTCGCTACTCGATTAAAGTAGCTACTCAATTGTCCTCACACGAGGTTGAGTGCACCCCGGACTCCAAGCAAAAAACCCAAAAAACTTCGACCCCGCCGGGAATCGAACTCGGGACCTCCGGCGCGCATTAGACAGGAGTAGAGAAGGCTGATTGTTTAAGGATGTTCGAAGCCTGTCAGAAACCGGGAGTCCTACCTTCAACTTTGTCTCCCTGATGTCCACTGTCTTCCACTGCTTTCTTGTTGTTTCTACCAGTCTGCTGATCATCGTCAAATATGATTCTTGCTGATTGCTTCACGGTTCCGGTCAAATCGGTAGATTCCTCGTCTGCAAATGGAATATGAGAAGGGGTTTGAGATTTCGTGCCTAAAGATCTGAGTATCTCATTATTCTCATTAAAAAATTACACCTAACACCCAATTTGACAAGATCTCAATAAGTCTTGAGCTTTCAAAAAAGGTACTATGATAAAGATTTCCTTGAATTATCAATTAAAAAATGTGCATTTAATTCTAAAGAAGCGTCTTATTAGAAAGGTCCTCGTGATTTAGTCGCGGTTTTCAGGATTTATTTGCGATTTTCATGTATGTAAAATTTTCCTCGTTTTTTGCTACTCGTAATTTAAAATTTTGTTGGTGGTACTTATTGGCGAACACATAAGCTTAACCCATCCTTTGGGCATTTGCCCCTACACCTGAATCTTAGAGTGGGCTTTTTGTGTGTCGAGTTAAGCTGGACTAATGAGAACTGGCACGGACACAAGCTCTCCTCTTAGGACCTGGGCACACAACTCACCTGTAACTATCTGCACGGCAATCTTCAAGTGTCCCTTCACATCTCCCTTCTCGTTCACGATGGCAACCTTCTGGATAAGTGGGATGGGGTACATCAGATTACTCAGATACACAAAGGCTCGGCCTACCAGGCGAAACCAGGGGAATCTATCGTAGAATGGATCCCCGCCCGTGAGGGATTCAATGTTGTAGTCGGGAGAAGTAGGGGACATTTCGGCCTCATTGTGGTACATTTCTCGCATCATCTCCAAACGTTGCCTGGGAGGGATTCAATGTTGTAGTCGGGGGAAGTAGGGGACATTTCGGCCTCATTGTGGTACATTTCTCGCATCATCTCCAAACGTTGCCTGAAACCAGACCCAATGAGAGGAGGGAGGTTAATAATGATGTAATTGAGGAAGAGTGGATAGGAACAGAAGTTCTGAAACAGAACCTATGTACCTTGTACGAGTATGTATATGAAAATAAAGGTAAACGAAGTAATATAATATGAACATTTCATTAAGCTTGAAGCAAGGAAAGCAAAATTACAAAACACAAAATTTTATCTATGTTTTGTAAAAGAAATGCTATAGAAAGAAAAGTAAAAATGAAATCATAATAAAGAAAGAAAAATATGAGAAATATTGGCAATCCATCAAAAATTGTCTAACTATGTATGTAGTTATATGTGTAAATTTGAAAGAAGTACTAACGTAAATTAATGCAATATGACTTTCTTGACATTGAAATGTGAAAATCACATTAATTATGTTTCCATGACATAATACAAACCGAAAAACGACAAAATGCCACAATGCAAAACCTTCAAGTTGTAAAAAAAAGTGCAAATAAATGTGCGTAAGTACATAACCGAGAAATATATCTACATATTAAAAAACAGTGATTCTGCGGAATAATAATAAAATTTATTGCAGGGCGTAAATAGTCACATCGCAAATTCAAAGAGACACATAATAATAATAAATGATGTAATTGAGGAAGAGTGGATAGGAACAGAAGTTCTGAAACAGAACCTATGTACCTTGTACGAGTATGTATATGAAAATAAAGGAAATAAAAAATAAATAAAGGTAAACGAAGTAATATAATATGAACATTTCATACAGCTTGAAGCAAGGAAAGCAAAATTACAAAGCACAAAATTTTATCTATGTTTTGTAAAAGAAATGCTATAGAAAGAAAAGTAAAAATGAAATCATAATATATGTAGAAAAAAAAATATGAGAAATATTGGCAATCCATCAAAAATTGTCTAACTATGTATGTAGTTATATGTGTAAATTTGAAAGAAGTACTAACGTAAATTAATGCAATATGACTTTCTTGACATTGAAATGTGAAAATCACATTAATTATGTTTCCATGACATACAAACCAAAA
Source organism: Diaphorina citri (assembly GCF_000475195.1). Taxonomy (NCBI): domain Eukaryota; kingdom Metazoa; phylum Arthropoda; class Insecta; order Hemiptera; family Psyllidae; genus Diaphorina; species Diaphorina citri. Next base: position 19,610 of record NW_007379754.1, on the reverse strand, counting down.
AACGACAAAATGCCACAATGCAAAATCTTCAAGTTGTAAAAAAAGTGCAAATGAAAGTGCGTACATAACCAAGAAATATACATACTAGAAAACAGTGATTCTGCGGAAGAAATAATAATAAAATTTATTGCAGGGCATAAATAGTCACATCGCAAATTCAAAGAGACACATAATAAAACCAAATGAAATAAAAGACACAGCTTTATTTCTGGAACACCTTCTGAGTTTTATCTATCAGCATTATCATGCCATAGATCACATCATTCTGGTGATTCCACAAGACGCAGAAGTTGACTCGTTTGTGCTCAATTATTTCCTTCCGATGCAGAAAACGAGCAGCTTCAAAAACACAAGATTCAGTTTGCCGCTCTTTGTAAATTCCAGGTAAAGTGAGATTAGACAAAAGTATCCCGATTCACTAGCCCCCTATTAGGGGAGGCCTCAGATACTTATCTGATTTTGTACTTAACTATTTACTTAGTATTTTAAGAGTTTATTGTCAATATTTTACTGTACAAATAAAGGCTATTACTATTACTACTATCCCGATTCAGGATTTAAAGTCAGGGCACACCAACCCAAGTTAAAATAGGGCCTACCCACAGTCTCCATCCCATCTAACTTGGTTCAGTAACTCAGTAAGCCACGACCTCAAAGTTAAAGCTACCAGTGCTTTGAAAGGTGTGTGGTTCAAATCAGACTACCATAAGCATTATATCCTGAGGCAGGTCACACCAGATTCATTGACAGAAGACAGTGCTATCAGAAGTGGAGGTTTCTAATTTGCTGACAAACAATGTTTCATACAAGAAAAATTATAATGGTAAATTTTCCAGTTAGATCCGGTAAAAAAAGTATTCAAATTCTGAAAACTTTGGAGTTTGAAAAATCTACAGCTTCAAAACGGACCTATACGTACATTCATATTTGGAGAAAAACCTCCAACTCTGGCAGCACTTATTATGAAGGGATTATGGTGTTTGACAGTGCTTTGAGAGTTAAGACATCAACTTTCCTCATAGATTATTATTTTTTCTTCAGTAAATAGGAAGGATGTGGTATCTACTGAAGGATGTCTCATATTGGCATGAGCATATATATGACATAAACACAATGTTTCATACAAGAAAAATTATAATGGTAAATTTTCCAGTTAGATCCGGTAAAAAAAGTATTCAAATTCTGAAAACTTTGGAATTTGAAAAATCTACAGCTTCACAACGGACCTACATTCATATTTGGAGAAAAAACCTCCAACTCTGGCAGCACTTATGAAGGGATTATGGTGTTTGACTCCCAGGGGGTGAGAGGTAAGGCCCGTTCCCACTTGCCATTTGGAAAAAAATCGTGTCGTGTGTAGTGGGGACACTTTCATTTAAATAACATTGTCTAGCATGCCTACAGGACATTTGGGAAAAAATCGGATGAAAATCACGACAGGTGGGATCGGGCCTGTAGGGTAGTAACAAAGTGTAAAGTCTGTAAAGAGTGAGTGAGTTATAAAAAAGAACTACTCCTTTTCAATAGACTACTCAATCGATGAGTCAACTTTAAAGAGACAACTCACTTTTCAACACTCCATAGGTGTAGGGTTAGGATCTGACTCATTGACTACAAAGTGAGTTTAAACCCCGTTTAAGTTTTAATCTTGGTTTAAGCAATCTGATTGGCTATTTATTATTATTTTTTTTTTTTGAAAAATCAACCAATCAGATTGCTTAATCCGAGATTTAAAGTTAAACTGAGTTTAAATTCACTTTGTGGACCTCGGCCTGAAAGGAGTAGTTCTTTTTATGACTCACTAATTATTTACACATATCTATAGGGTAGATAATGTAGGTATATTACACAGTGACGGGGTGGAAGTCATAAGATTCAAGCTAGATAGCTCACCTTAGTTTCTGCAGGGCCCAGTAGTGTGTCCCTTTTCCCATGTTCAGATGGGGTCGGCGTTTGTCGTCGGCTTCTCAATCAGCTTTAGAGTGATCGCTTTGAGGCCAACTGGTTTTGGGTAAACAAAATTTTCCGAGTGGGATGCCCTTCATACTCAACCTTCGCTATTGATATAGCATGGGCTAGTCTTCTCCCTGTTTATAGTCCCCTAGCTAGACGCTGATCTACTCTCTGTTTATAGTCCCTCAGCCAGACTCTGATCTACTCTTTGTTTATAGTCCCTCAGCCAGACAGATTACCCCATCAAATATAAAATCAAAAAAATCAAATCCCAAATTATTTGTGTTTAAGCAGAGCTTTTTCACAACATTTGTGGATATCACAGCATTACTAAGTGCCTCATTTGCAATCAATTTCCGTATTTCAATAATCTTTTTACACTGGTAATGCCGCCACTGGTCGCTACTCGATTAAAGTAGCTACTCAACTGTCCTCACACGAGGTTGAGTGCAGCCCGAACTCCAAGCACAGAGCCGAAAAAACTTCGACCCCACCGGGAATCGAACTCGGGACCTCCGGAGTGCATTAGACAGGAGTAGAGAAGGCTGATTGCTTAAGGATGTTCGAAGCCTGTCAGAAACCGGGAGTCCTACCTTCAACTTTGTCTCCCTGATGTCCACTGTCTTCCACTGCTTTCTTGTTGTTTCTACCAGTCTGCTGATCATCGTCAAATATGATTCTTGCTGATTGCTTCACGGTTCCGGTCAAATCGGTAGATTCCTCGTCTGCAAATAGAATATGAGAAGGGGATTGAGATTTCGTGCCTAAAGATCTGAGTATCTCATTATTCTCATTAGAAAATTACACCTAACACCCAATTTGACAAGATCTCAATAAGTCTTGAGCTTTCAAAAAAGGTACTATGATAAAGATTTCCTTGAATTATCAATTAAAAAATGTGCATTTAATTCTAAAGAAGTGGAATATCCGGATACCATTTCTTAGATTCAGCGATTTATTGGAATATACGGATACCATTTCTTAGATTCAGCGATTTATTGGAATATCCGGATACCATTTCTTAGATTCAGCGAATTATTGGAATATCCGGATACCATTTCTTAGCTTTAGCGATTTATTGGATTATCCGGATACCATTTCTTAGATTCAGCGATTTATTGGAATTCATTCTATTCTTCATGCATTCAAGGTGTTATTGCCTAGCGCCGCTGGATTTTTAAATCCCAAAATATTAAATTACTCTCTCCGTCCAATAGACAGCTTCATCTGTTTGCTTATCCTTCTAAGAGAGGACTGAAAAGTCTTTTTATAACTATTATTAAATTTTCATCTTACCTTGCGTTGTTGTTCAAACGCCTGATCAGCTTCGTTCTTCTCGCGTTTATATTGCTCCTCCAGATCTCGTAGCCGCTGTTGCATTTCTTGCTTCAAATCCACGCCCTGTTTTTCCAGCAGCTCTACCTGGGCAAAGTCCCAGTCCACGTTTTCGCCTGCGTTGGGAGTCTCTGCCATTTTGCTCATGATGAGCTCCGATGCTGAAACATAGAGGGCGATTTTGTTAGTCGAATTAAGAATTTCAGGGGAAATTTCTCCTGTGTCAAGCGTACATACATGCTTGTCATATGTAAATTGCGCTAAATTATACATATGATAAATGGTACGTACGTTATTGCAGCAGTGCAATTTATAGTGCTAGTTAAAAATGGACGCGGCACACAAGGAATCTAAAAAGAACTAAAAAGAAGAGAAGAAAAAGCAGATAATATGTATATTGTTAACTTGAACTTCATTTCAAATCTCGGAATGGACATTAGTATATCAAATAAGAGAATAAAGGCAAAATTGAGGGCAAGTATCCTGGAAGATATTTAGACTGCAGATTCTTCTTGACCATTCTCAGGTTATGAGATCATCCTCATTGAACCGTGGAACGTGGAGAATACCAACACCCGCTATTGTGTCCTCAACAACATTGACGTGAGCCGTGCTATGATCCAGCAACTCAATGAGAACAAAGTCACGCTCGTACGTCATGTACGAGTGTTTGACTATGGCACGTCAACTGACCACGTGACTAGGGTGGCATGGGTCAGGTTTGAGTCAGAAGACAGTATGCTATTCACGCTGAAATGTTCAGCAGTGTTTGTATTCCAGCCGGTCGGATTAGAGGAGCACTTATACTATGCGCTCAATGTGGCGAAGATTCTGGTTCAGCAAAAGATATTGATCAATTCTCACTATCAGACAAATGAGCCTGCTGTCTATGCAGCTGGGACTGGTACGAGATATGTTAATAGGTAAGTATCTACATTTGAGAGTTGTACTAGACATAAAACCGAATAGGTACAGAAGTAATAGGTCAGTTATGTTTGTACTACAAGATACCATTCGTTGTAGATAAGATCAGTAAAATCGGAAAATATGTAATTACTGGTATTTTATGTACATGGATATAAATACTGTCAAACAGAAGCCCGATATGTACAATTATAAACCCACTTACTTACAAAAGCAAACAAAAGCCTACTCTTTATTGACAAACTGCAAACAAAGGGTGTCTTGCCAATCTCGTCTATAAAACCCATTGTAAGAGGTCGAAGTATCTTCAATAGTATAAGTACAACCTTGTTATTCTTCTCCATGAACGAACACTAAGTGTTATGTTAGTAAAAAGCATAAATGGGTACAGTATGGTTCACTCACCTTCTTGCACTTCAATGCCTTCTTGTTTGAGAAGATCGCGTAGTCTTTGAATTTCTTCCTTCAGTTCTCGGATGAGTTTAGCATTGGCATCTTCATTGACAATAGCTTTGCATACGATCTGCTTGGCTCGGTCCGCATATCTGTAGGTAAATAAAATATAATAGAATAGAATATACCTTGTTTATCCTGCTGGGGTAGGACTGAAAAGTCCCTTTGCCCCCGCAGTCTAACCAAGGTCTTATCTTATATATTTTGACATATTATAGGGATTAGGGGGACAAAATGTTGAATTTTAGGAATCTGGTATCTTTTGTCAAGAGAATTTCCTGACGGGATGGATATAACTAGCTAGTAGCAAGTCACCCATCCAGGCATAAACCACGCTCAACTGTGTTTAATGTGGGCTATCAACATACCTATCCTTCGTATGGCGACCTATTCCAGTCCAGTATTTAATATATCATAGTTTGAGGCAGTCCCTTTACAGCTTTACACATATCGCATATCTATCGGAATAATGTAAAGGAGAAGTTACGTTATTCCATTAGATATGTAATATGGTCTAAAGACAGCGAGAAGTGGACACCCTACCTGAGAGTAGACAGCGTTTCATCATAGTTGATATCAGCAGGGCTGATGGCCGCTATCATTGCTGTCTTGGAATTAAGGAGAAGTTACGTTATTCCATTAGATATGTAATATGGTCTAAAGACAGCGAGAAGTGGACACCCTACCTGAGAGTAGACAGCGTTTCGTCATAGTTGATATCAGCAGGGCTGATGGCCGCTATCATTGCTGTCTTGGAATTGCCGCCCAAGTTTTCTCTCAGGAGCCAAGTCAGCACGGAATCTCTGTACGGGATGAAGTCAGCTTTCTTCTTCTTTTTGGCCACATGCTGCACCGCGGACTGAAAACAAAGGAAATCAACATTATATTGGCAAAAAGGAAGAGTGAAGATGTATCAGCAATTTCTTCTAGAATTTATTGCTGAAGACATATTATATTAGCAATTTATTCTAATATTCACATCAGTGATTTAATATCAGTCGTGTTTTCCAGATATGTATGATGCATGGGACAAAATAATATAATTTTGAAAGTGGGTATACATAAATGACACATAATATTATGTCAAATAGATTTCAAGTCAAATAGATGACATAATATGTCAAATAGATATCTCGATTCTCGATTAAAATTGAATATTTTGATGCAATAAGGATTATGTATGTATGAGCATTGAGCAACTTGGTCTACTCAATAGCTCAATAATCTAAAACTAGTCATTATGGAGGGCAAGGATTTTCTTCTTCTTATGGAGAAGGACAAGGATAACATATAGAAATAGACTTACAATTTCCGCAAGTGCTGATATAACTTTGCCCAGGGTTGTCAAACTCTTGTTGATGTTGGCGCCTTCTTTAAGTCGAGTGCCTTTGGCTCCAGTTGAGTCTGCTCTTTCTGAACCCGCCAAATCCACCAGGGAAATCTTGCTCACCTGAGAAAAACAAAACATTAATTTTACGATACCTCTAGCGCAGCTATAGTACATTTCTAGGAATCTTTAGAGAGGAACATTTAATTACGTTCTACGACTTCCGTATTTAACATAATTATTCCCGTTATTTTATTTTAAGCTTTTTTTTAAATAATAATTTTCTTAGAACGACCAGAAAATTTATAGTCTCAGACTATAAATTTCCACTCAGGCTTTCTCGGGATATAGTTCAAAACTGGATGTAGCTGAATATTAGGTATACTTTTGCTTCATCCCAGATCAACCGCAATACCGAAGTAATGACACTAAGCCCATCCTTAAGGATAGAGAATCAAACCCTCAACTTGTTGCACTGACCTTTTCAGTGGTAAGATCTGTCATATCATCCACGGCCTGTTGAGTGAAGAAGATGGTGAAAACAGCATGAGACCGACTTGACGTTTCGTTCATGTTGGTAGCAGCCACCGTTCTGAAAAATACCGTTAAACATACTCCTTTGATTAAATAGTAGTGCTTGTTTCTACTACTCGCATAAGACAAAGTCCCTTTACTCCAGCAGTAGGCTACTATCTACTATTTTTGAGGTCAAATTCTCACATTATGGTGAGGATAAAATTCCATAAGGCGCGTCGCCCTCCTGTTTACCAGACAAAGGCTTGGCCACCAACTGTTTCAGGACTTGTTCTTCATGTTGGTAGCAGCCACCGTTCTGAAAAATACCGTTAAACATACTCCTTTGATTAAATAGTAGTGCTTGTTTCTACTACTCGCATAGGACAAAGTCCCTTTACTCCAGCAGTAGGCTACTACTATTTTTGAGGTCAAATTCTCACATTATGGTGAGTATAAAATTCCATACGGCGCGTCGCCCTCCTGTTTACCAGACAAAGGGTTGGCCACCAACTGTTTCACGACTTGTTCTACTATGTATTAGAACAGGCCCTGTTCTACAATGTTCAACTATGTTCTACTACAGGGTCCGCCAACGGATTAGTATGTTTTTCAAATGGGTAGTACTCGGCGTCTGGGCCCCTCAGAGTGGTGGGGTTGGAACAAGCCCTGTTCTACAATGTTCAACTGTTTCACGCTTACGTTATTTAAGGGATAAGGATCAAAGGTACACACTATTTTGCTTTCCCTTTATTTTGTTTTCCACTCACCTGGCTTTGTTTCCCTCATCAATAAGATCGTGAATATCCCGGTAGCAAGTGACCGCAAGCTTACTAAGATCTTCCACATAAGGTCCTAGTAGAGGATGTTCTCTCACTCTGAGGTTGCTATTTTTCCATCTGGACCTAGCGTCCGAGGAAAATGAGAAAAGAAAGAAACAAGGAAACGGACAAAATGAAAAATTGCTACTAATATTCGGGGCACAATATACAAGAACTGAATCCGATGATAGGATGAATTTTAATCTCAAAATGTGGCCCCAGTCATTAACGAAGGCATTTAAAACTGCCGACTAATTCATTAGCAGATCCTTTCTTCTTTTACATTGTTTTAAAAAAAAAAAAAAAAAAAAACGCTGTTTTGCGCAATCGACCAATTTACTATTCGTATTGTTGAATCGCCTCAAAGAGAGAAAAAAAGAATGCTGTCCAAAAGGTGAAATGCTATAGAAGTTGTAAAAACAGTGCCTTTACTCCAGCGGTAGGCTACTATTATTATTGTGGTCATTTACTCTAACAATGTTGAGGATAAAATTCCATACCCCGGCTGGGATTGAACCCACACCCTCCTGATTACCAAGCGGTACTTACGTCATGAGAATAGTAGGAATAGTCAAAATTGAAGTTCTTATGCGTGTCCTTGGATTCTGGAGGGAGCTTTGGATTTATGATGACTGAAACCAGACAAAATATCGATTATACTATTATTGGTCACTTATCTACCAAATGGTCTACCTGTATCGCCTGATGAGGGTTTATTAAAATAAAATAAATAATAACAAACCAAATTTATTCTTTTACTAAAAGAAAATAAATAATAATGATCAAATAATAAGAAACCAAATTAATGTTAAAAATATATAAAAATGTAACGTCAACGTTACGTGGTGTTCCCAAGCGGTCACCCATCCAAGTACTATCCACGCTCAACGTTGCTTAACTTCAGTGATCGGACGAGAACTGGTGTATTCAACGTGATATGAACGTTGGCGAGGAACGAAGGAAACAAATGGAGATATAAACAAGTCTTGTACTCGCGTGTGATGCTTCAGTATGACCTGCAGCGACCTCTATACTGCTCCCGCGATACTAGTCCTCTATTACTTTCCCTAGTGCACGATAGTATTGACCCGTCCAAGTGCTATCCATGCTCACCGATGCTTAATTTTATTGGACTTTTTAGTCCAATAACTAGACTCATCCTAATGTAGCTTCCCTTGTAAGCGCTAGGTCACGAGTTCAATTCCCGCTCGGGCCAATCCCATACAGATAAAGTTCGTTCTCGGCTGGCTTTATCCTATCCTGCCTTTCTTATTTCTATGATTTCGAGACGATAAGACCTCCGTTCTTATAGTTTCCTCTATCGAACTTCTTTTTTAAAGTCTCTTACTAGCAGATGCTATGTAGATCCCATACAGATAAAGTTCGTTCTCGGCTGGCTTTATCCTATCCTGCCTTTCTTATTTCTATGATTTCGAGACGATAAGACCTCCGTCCTTATAGTTTCCTCTATCGAACTTCTTTTTTAAAGTCTCTTGCTAGCAGATGCTATGTATAAACTATAAACCAACTGTTCGAAAAAGTTTGGATTTGTTCTCCCTCATAAATGAAGTGTACTTACCTCCACGGAGTACTTGAGTTTGTCATTGGTCGTGTCCTTGATTCTCTTGAAGAGGTCCTGACATATCATGGGTATGATGCCTTCCTCTCCTTCCACCTCCTGTCTCCCCATCATAGTGTAGGACTTTCCTGCCCCTGTCTGACCATAGGCGAATATACACACGTTGTAACCTAGGGGAGATGACAAACAAATGATAAAATTATTGGCCTGGACCATGAGAGTTTGAACTTTTAACCACTCTGACTGGCTAAAACGTTCGAAATCACCTATTAGATTGATTTACCCCCGGAGCCACAAAGTGAGTTTTTTGGGATGGATATAACTAGCTAGTAGCAAGTCACCCATCCAGGCATAAACCACGCTCAACTGTGTTTAATGTGGGCTATCAACATACCTAGCCTTCGTATGGCGACCTATTCGTTTGAATAGGTTATAGACAATTCCAGTCCAGTATTTAATATATCATAGTTTGAGACAGTCCCTTTACAGCTTTACACATATCGCACAAATTAAAAAAAAAAAAAATGAAAAAAAAAAAAAATAAATAAAAAAAAAAAATAGCCGATCAGATTACTTAATCTGAGAGTTAAACTTAAACCGAGTTTAAACTAACTTTGTGGCCCTGGACTTTAAGTTTACATTCACAATGTGGTTTTGGAAAATAAGCAAACCAAAAACCAATAACATAATGTTCCGGGACCCACTAAACACTAAAGAAGAAGGGGGTTATAAATAATTAACTGAGGGTTTACTTACCTTCGAAAGCATGCTCCAGCATTTCTTCTCCAATGTCACTATACACCATAGCCTGAGTGGCAAAGTTGCTTGCTGATGGCTGCAATCAGAAGCACATGAGAAGTTCATAGAATCAGAATGAAGATCAGCATATTTTCTTTACAATCCAAAGTTAAAAAAAAAACACTGTTTTGCGCAATCGACCAATTTACTGTTCGTAATGTTGAATCGCCTCAAAAAAAAAAATGCTGTCCAAAAGGTGAAATGCTATAGACTATAGAAGTTGTAAAAACAGTGCCTTTACTCCAGCGGTAGGCTACTATTATTATTGTGGTCATTTACACTAACAATATTGAGGATAAAACCCTCCTGATTACCAAACGATACTTACGTCATGAGAATAGTAGGAATAGTCAAAGTTGAAGTTCTTGTGCGTGTCCTTGGATTCAGGAGGGAGCTTTGGATTTATGATGACTGAAACCAGACAAAATATCGATTATACTCCTATTGGTCACTTTTCTACCAAATGGTCTACCTGTATCGCCTGATGAGGTACACACTACGGAATGGGTATGCTACGATACAGACCCAGAAAATCCAATGTAGCAGATGTTTCGTCTGTACCGCCTCTTTAGAGACACAGTAAGTGATGGGGATTGGGCATGCTAAGATACAGACTCGGAAAGTCCATGTTTTATCACCACGAAATAAAAAAGAAACATTCATCTTTTTTCAAAGTTCATCTAATATCTAATCAAACAGTTTCTACTTCAGATTGTACTGATAGAAATTATAAAGAACTTCTTTCAAGAGGAGGCTTGACGACAGATAGATCGAAAAGGAGAGATGTAAGAGGGAGAGGAGATGATGAAAAAGGATGAGGAAGACAGCAAAAAAGTGAAAAAAAGAGGAAAGAAGCAGAGACACTAGTGCTTGTTGAATTAAACATGAGCATCCTACGTCTTCTCTTTCTCTCACTTCCCTTTTTCCATCCTCATTTTCCATCTATCCCAGAGAATTTTCTATACAAGTTTCTCTCACTTTTTTTTAGAAACTTACAGGAATAAATTTAAGCTCTTTTCTAAACTTTATAGCTATAGGTACATAGATTACATGAGAATATGAAGGAGAAGGAATACATAGAACATTCTACATTAGTTTTCTTCTCAAGACATTGAAAATTTCACATATTTAACGTCCTTGCTGTGTGCAGGGCCGTATTTAAGGGGAGGGGGGCCGCCCCTCCCTCAGGTTTCATTTTTGCTCCTTTACTGTGAGACGGACTTCGAAAATCTGGAGCATCAACCGCCCCAACTCCCTTCCGGTACATAAAAATTGGGACTGTTGCTCTCCCCCACCCCCTCAGTAAAATCCTGGATACGGCCCTGGCTGTGTGCCTCTCTCTCTCTCCCTTCTTTCTTTCTGTGCCTCCTTTGTTCAAATTATTAAGGTGGTGACACGTTGACTATCGCAATAAATAACAGAGGAAGGAAAATTGATCGATTGTCTTTTACGATGAAGCTAGTTTCATGTCCTCGAATTTAAATGGAAATTCAATTTGACTTGAAAAGTATCAAAACAAAGTCACGTATGAGTTTTTTTCTTTGCTGAAAAAAAGCTTGCCTTCGAAACGACAAAAAGGCGCCAGGCCCTTTACCCCCCCCCTCTCTTCCTCCCTCCCTCTCTCTCTCTCTCTTTCGCACGAAACCCTCTGTTGTTCTCTCTCATTCATATCATGGTAGCATACTGGTCGAGCATTTGCCTAACCACTGGCTTCGGGTACTTAGGGCCCCCAAAATGTAGTAATATACTAGAGAGGGGGGGGAGGAGAGAGAAAGCGAGACAGAGAGAAGGAGGAAAAAGATAACGGGAGAGAGAAGGGAAGAAGGAGAAAGAGAGGGGGAGGGAGAGAGAGGGAAGGGAAGAGTGAGAAAAAGAGAGGGGGGAGAGAGAGAGAGAGCAAGAATGAGAAGAGAGCAGAAGAGGAAGGGATGCTCACTTCCTTGCGGGGGGGGGGGGCTTTGGAGTACTTAGGGCCCCCAAAATGTAGTAACATACTAGAGAGGGGGAGGGAGGGGAGGAGAGAAAGCGAGACAGAGAGAAGGAGGAAAAAAGATAACAGGAGAGAGAAGGGAAGAAGGAGAAAGAGAGGGGGAGGGAGAGAGAGGGAAGGGAAGAGTGAGAGAAAAAGAGGGGAGAGAGAGAGAGCGAGAATAATAAGAGAGCAGAAGAGGAAGGGATGCTCTCTTCCTTCCTTCTCTCTTTCAAAAAAAAAAGAGGGAGGGATAGAGAGAGAGAGAGGGAGGAAGAAGAGAACAAGAGAAGAAGGGGAAGGAAAGGGAGGGAGAGAGAGGCATAAGAAGGGGGAAGGGAAGCTTTCTCTTCCTTCTTCCTTCTCCTTAAAAAAAAGAAAATTATAATAATAATATAATAATAATAGGGAAGGTAACTCTCTTCCTCCCTCCATCTCTCTCTCTCTCTTTCGCACGAAACCCTCTGTTGTTCTCTCTCATTCATATCATGGTAGCATACTGGTCGAGCATTTGCCTAACCACTGGCTTCGGGTACTTAGGGCCCCAAAATGTAGTAATATACTAGAGAGGGGGAGGGAGGGGAGGAGAGAGAGGGAGGAAGAAGAGAACAAGAGAAGAAGGGGAAGGAAAGGGAGGGAGAGAGAGGCATAAGAAGGGCGAAGGGAAGCTATGTGGTCAAAATCTCAAATAAATGAGGATAAAATTCCATGCCTCGGCTGGGATCGAACCCACGCCCTCCTGTTTACCAGGCAAGCGTTTACCAAAATTGAAGGGAAGAGAAGGAGAAGGAGGTTGAGAAAGAGGGAAAGACGTACCTGTAGTGTTTCCTGTCATCTCGATGATGGATTTGCAGTCCCGGGAGATCTCCCTGTTGTTGAAGGGACGCACCCGTACCGCGACCTTCACCGAAGACATGGTTCAGGGTTCGAGTCCTGCTGAAACAAGAAAAAAAAAATACCAAAATTTATAGTAGATAATTAGGTAGTCAATAAATGAATCGGTCATTTCCCAAGGCCAACCACTCACTATCAGGTAGACCTGACAGGTACACCTGTTCAGGTCCGCCTGACAGGTACACCTGATTAGGTCCGCCTATCAGTTCAACCTGATTAGCACACAAAATATCAGGCAGACCTGACAGGCGGACCTGATCAGGTGTACCTCTCAGGTCTACCTGATAGTAAGCGGCTGGCCTAACTGTCGTAAAACTTTCTAATTGACGTCAAACCCATGAAATAAAATTCCATTTGGAAAGACCGATTCTTGAAGGAAAGAGAGAAAGAACTTTCAAGATGTTAAGGAAAATGACCCAGGGAACCATGTTGGAAATGATCAGTATTTTTCTGGCGCACACTGTATAGGTGTATAGTCAGATATCCTGGAGTTCCTGGACTCAAATGAGAAATATTCCATTCCATTTACCTATCTTACCGCCTAACTGTCGTAAAACTTTCTAATTGACGTCAAACCCATGAAATAAAATTCCATTTGGAAAGACCGATTCTTGAAGGAAAGAGAGAGAAAGAACTTTCAAGATGTTGGTGTTTTAGGAAAATGACGCAGGGAACCATGTTGGAAATGATGCTGAGATCTACCTACCCTGAGCCGTTGTCAGTGTTTTTCTGGCGCACACTGTATAGTCAGATATCCTGGAGTTCCTGGACTCAAATGAGAACCTATCCTAAAATTCCATTAATATTTACTCTTGATGTTATCTTAACCCAACAGTCCCAACACCTATCTTAGGTACTACTCTTTCCCCTAAACCCTACCAAACTCTTTCCTTATAGCTCTACACCTAACCTTATACAACATTTTCTTCTCAACTCTATCCCATGTTTAGTTACCGTGCCTCTAGAGACAAAACCTCATTTCCCGATTTTGAAAATTTGGACCGATTGCAATACTTTCATTACTAGTATAGCTCCGCTATACTGTAGTAATAGAAAGTAAAAAAGACTTATTTTCTATAGAAAAAGAAGGCTCATAAACAGCTATCCATCTTTCACGGTAGAATTGAGGTAGGACCGGGGGTCGTACCGCCCTTATAAGGATGAGAGAGAGGGAGGGAGAGAAAGAGGGAGAGAGAACGCTGCAGGGGGAGAGGGAGGAAAAAGCAAGAAAGTACTGATTTGTTGAAAGCAGTGTTTCAAGTTGAGTGCCTTTTTACTTCCCTCTATCACGCTATACCTACATATTCTGAAAACTATTCTGCTGAAGAGTTGATGGCTAATGCTGATTTAATAACTTATTAGGACCTCGTCTACTTTATTCTTGGAACTGGAATCATAGGAGCTCTTTATAAATTTTATGAGTTCTAGATGTCTGTCTAATTTTTGTAATTTTCTTTGCATTTCTTACACTTTGTGGTACCTACAAAGATAAACGCACATAAAGAGTTGGCGTACCGGGACTTTTCATTTTTAGCTCATAGTATGAAACAGATCTGTAAAAAGAGGTGTGGTTTTGAAAATGGTTGCTCTATGTTGTGGTACCTACCTGCTCCGTAAAGCAAGAAAGTACTGATTTGTTGAAAGCAGTGTTTCAAGTTGAGTGCCTTTTTACTTCCCTCTATCACGCTATACCTACATATTCTGGGGACTATTCTGCTGAAGAGTTGATGGCTAATGCTGATTTAATAACTTATTAGGACCTCGTCTACTTTATTCTTTGGAACTGGAATCGTAGGAGCTCTTTATAAATTTTATGAGTTCTAGATGTCTGTCTAATTTTTGTAATTTTCTTTGCATTTCTAACACTTTGTGGTACCTACAAAGATAAACGCACATAAAGAGTTGGCGTACCGGGACTTTTCATTTTTAACTCATAGTATGAAACAGGAAACAGGTCTGTAAAAAGAGGTGTGGTTTTGAAAATGGTTGCTCTATACTCTATGTTGTGGTACCTACCTGCTCCGTTTGTAAAAGTAGCCTGCCCCCCACACGTCCCTAAATGCAATTCTGTATGTAAAGGTAGCCTGCCTTTGACACTTCCCCAAGTATGTGACATATTGCATATTGTCACATAAATTAGAATATTGTGCGCCTTTTCTCATATTTCTTGTTCTTGTCAAATGCATGTTCTGAATATAAATCTACGACATTTGCAAAATAGAACTTTTCATTCTCAGGTCTGACTAGATGGGACTGAAATGTCTTTGAGATCTTGATTATTTCTACATAAGGTACACCAAGTACTAATACTTGGATCCTTTACAGATACTCTGCTTCTCCGGAATATGGTAGCATTAACACCAAGGCTTAAAATAAGCTTAAATTCAATTCTAACTTTTTTAAATAGTATAAATTAATGAGGTATATTCTATTCCACATATTTTCTGTTAAATTTTGGGCCAAATTGGGATTTTGGGGAGCCTATAGGAACCCTTTTCTAGGACTAAGAATGTTAACTGGGGGGTTTTCCCTCAATTTTGTGCCTGGCTTGACCCTGTTCAATTGGTGTATTGATTAGAAAATTTCATTTGTTCCGCGGAAGTTATATTCCAGTACCAAGATGCTGGAGAGATGTAGAAAGCTGGTGGAGCAGAAGAAAATTGCAAGAAGTTTCGAAATGAAATTTTTCCTCACCCAGACGAGAGAAATGGAGATGTAGTTTTAAATGAGGTTTTGTCTCTAGAGGAACGGTAGCTAAACATGGGTGAGGAGAAGAAGAAGAAGAAGAAAGGGAGAGGAGAAAGAGATGGGAGATTATGTTTATGGGAGAAAGATGTGTGGTTGGAGAGAGAGAGAAACTACAGCATCAACAAGTCTTTCCTTTTCTAGTTTTATGTCGGCCATATTGAAGAGAGGGAGAGGGAGAGAACAAAAGCTGTAATGTTTCCCCTTCTTCTCATCTGACCCTTTTAGATTTGACCTAAATTTAAAATCTTCCCTTCCTCTACCCGCTATCCCTTCTCTCTCTTTGTCTCTCTCTCCCTTTCTCTCTCCCCTTTTCTCTCTCTCTCTCTCCCTCTCCTTTCTTTCTCTGCCTCCAGACGGAAAGCACTAGAATTTTCTTCGTATCTTACCCGTATATATCTAACTTACCTCTAAAGCTAAACAATACCATAAAATCTAAATTAATCAAGTACCGAAATACACAGCGTAGGTTGAATAAACAGATGGTAAGTACGAAGGTTATTTTTGGATGAGGTGAGAAGTAGAGTTTTGGAGTGGGAAGCTGTCTATCAAAGCCATAGGGCGATTGATAAAATTAAGGTGAACAATTATCATCTAAAGTTATAGCCAAAGGCGTTTAGGAATGAATATAGTTCGAAGGAAAAGAGATTAGGGTTTAATTCTCGTATTAAGAAAAACAACGAAACCTTTGAGTCTAAATCTAATAAAAGCACAGTACTCCTTGGACAGCATTAAAGCAGAAAATCAGAAAGCACAAATCCATAAGGCAATGACCCTTATGGATGCTTCTTTTCTACTCAATGCTGTCCCATTGTCCCATTTAGAAATGCCATCCCACAGGCATTTTTCCCACAAGACCTATATGCCATCCCACAGTATAGGTACCTACTTTTAAATACATTACTTTCCTTCCTATAGAATAAGGAAAGTAAAAAGCTCAAACTATAGGGAAAAAGTAAAAATGGCACGGCAAAAACAATAGTTCTGAACAACACGTTTTGTTTATGAAAAACAAATTGTCACTTGCAAACAATTTAATAACAATTTGGTGCTGGTCAGAACGAAAAATTGCAACAGAACTGAAGTTACTACCCCTTCATGTCACTGGATAGATTGGGGTCACTAATCCTTATTCTCAATACAAAAACAATTTTTTGCTGACTAGCTCGTCTGGGATACATTGAGAACATTTGGATTTGTTATACAAATTTAATTTTATCTATGTTCTTTTAATTACTTAACATTCTCAAGATATTTTAAGCTAAATCTTAAAAACTTGGGAATTGAAAAAAAGCAATATAATTTTGTATATAATAATAATAATCTACTTTTATAGGCAGAAAAAAAAAATGTACCATGTAACTATACATAATATGTACCTAAATTTATTGGTTTTAGCTTTAATCGACATAGTTATTATGCAGGTTTGTTGTTTAAGGTGGCAAACTTGGATATTTCATCCTTGAAAATCCTTATGACCTCGGTTTCTTTTTTCCTTCTGTCAGTTTCCCTCTTTCCTCTTTTCCTCACCTTCTTTCATTTTGACCCTGAAAGTGAAATACTAGGAAATTTACAATGTTATGGATTTATGTAATTGCCGTTTCATAATGTTCCACATAAAATACTAGGAAACTTGCAATATTATGCATTTATATTTACCGTTTCATAACCCACAAGAACCTTACCTAACTTTATAGGTAGGTACAAGGTACATTATATGTACATATAATATTAAATATTATGATTAATTTATTACATTGTATCTAGTGAAAGAGTTAGGTTGTTTTCCTTCATTTACTTATACATCTCTTTCCTTTCTGCGGTCCCTTTTTTCGTCCTTCTCATCTTCCTCTTGGTATTCTTCTTCTTTTCCTTGTCTTCCTCCTTCTCCTTTTCTTCCTCCTCCTCCTTTTCTTCCTCCTTCTCCTTCTCCTTCTCCGTCTCCTTCTCCTTCTCCTCCTTCTCCTTCTCCTTCTCCTTCTCCTTCTCCTTCTCCGTCTCCTTCTCCTCCTTCTCCTTCTCCTTCTCCTTCTCCTTCTTCTCCGTCTCCTTCTCCTTCTCCTCCTTCTCCTTCTCCTTCTCCTTCTCCTTCTTCTCCTTCTCCTTCTCCTTCTCCTTCTCCTTCTCCTTCTCCTTCTCCTTCTTCTCCTTCTCCTTCTCCTTCTCCTTCTCCTTCTCCTTCTTCTCCTTCTCCTTCTCCTTCTCCTCCTTCTCCTTCTCCTTCTCCTTCTTCTCCTTCTCCTTCTCCTCCTACTCCTACTCCTCCTCCTCCTCCTCCTTCTTCTCCTTTTTCACCTTCGTCTTTGCCTAGCTCTGTCCTCTTTTTCTTCGTCTTTGCCTCCTCCTCCTCCTCCACCTCCTCTGTCTCCTCTACTTCTGGTTTGTGTATTAATTAAAATTAAAACAATACAGAGCGGGAGACAGAGAGCTAGGAAAATTTAATTATTTCTTGAAACGAGAGACTTGAAGTACCTAGTTAGTCTAGTTACCTACCTATGACAGAGAAGAGAGATAGGAAGATAATGAGAGGAAGGGAGAGGGAAGAGGAAGAAATGAAAGGGGATAGAGATAGGTAGGATGAAGGTAAAGAGGGGAAGAGAGAGGTAGGAGGAGGACGAAGAGAGAGAGAGAGATAGAGAGAAGGGAGGGGACGGGAAAGGGAGATAAAATTTAATTATGTCATTGGTGTTGGTACGTGTACTCTTGTCTATTTCCATCTGGGTGGCAGAGACTGTCTGTCTCTGAAATATGGTGTGGGGTTCAGAATTTTATTGTCTCCACAAATTTGAATTTATGGCAAAATGACATCGTAAAAAAGACTTATTTTCTATAGAAAAAGAAGGCTCATAAATAGCTATCCATCTTTCATGGTAGAATTGAGGTAGGACCGGGGGTCGTACCGCCTTTTTTCCTTCTGTCAGTTTCCCTCTTTCCTCTTTTCCTCACCTTCTTTCATTTTGACCCTGAAAGTGAAATACTAGGAAATTTACAATATTATGGATTTATGTATTTGCCGTTTCATAATGTTCCACATAAAATAAAATACTAGGAAACTTGCAACATTATGCATTTGTTCACCGTTTTATAACCCACAAGAACCTTACCTAACTTTATAGGTAGGTACAAGGTACATTGTATGTACATATAATATTATGATTAATTTATTACATTGTATCCAGTGAAAGGGTTAGGTTGTTTTCCTTCATTTACTTATACATCTCTTTCCTTTCTGCGGTCCCTTTTTTCGTCCTTCTCATCTTCCTCTTGGTATTCTTCTTCTTTTCCTTGTCCTCCTCCTTCTCCTTCTCTTTTTCTTCCTCCTCCTCCTTTTCTTCCTCCTTCTCCTCCTCCTTCTCCTCCTCCTCCTTCTCCTTTTCTTCCTCCTTCTTCTCCTTCTCCTTCTTCTCCTCCTTTTTCACCTTCGTCTTTGCCTAGCTCTGTCCTCTTTTTCTTCGTCTTTGCCTCCTCCTCCTCCTCCTCCTCCACCTCCTCCACCTCCTCTGTCTCCTCTACTTCTGGTTTGTGTACAAAGGCCTTCTCCAGAACTGACTTCGGCATTCGAGACACCTTTTCCTTTTCAGTCACATGAAGAAATACAAGACATTTATACCACTGCTGGTTCTCGTCCGATCACTGAAGTTAAGCAACGTTGAGCGTGGATAGTACTTGGATGGGTGACCGCTTGGGAACACCACGTAACGTTGACGTTACATTTTTATATATTTTTAACATTAATTTGGTTTCTTATTATTTGATCATTATTATTTATTTTCTTTTAGTAAAAGAATAAATTTGGTTTGTTATTATTTATTTTATTTTAATAAAAGAATCAACTCAACTTAAAGGCCTTCTCCAGAACTGACTTCGGCATTCGAGACACCTTTTCCTTTTCAGTCACATGAAGAAATACAAGACATTTATACCACTGCAAAATAAATACTCGTACGTACGAAGTACAATATTGATTGAGGAAAACAAACCTAATAGCAAGTTTTTGCACCCAAAATTAGCGTCCCGTTAACTGGGCTCTTTAACGTTTAACGGAACGCTAATTTTGGATGGAAAAATTCTCTAATGTTTCTATTCATTTCCTACATCTCACACATGGCCGTGTTGCTTAGCGTGTAATCAAATAAATAAATAAATAACCCGTTAACTGGGCTCTTTAAAGTTTAACGGAACGCTAATTTTGGATGGAAAAATTCTCTAATGTTTCTATTCAAGGGTTTTTTTTTTGGTTAGTTACATGGAAATCTATTGCGAGAGAGTCAGAGATCTTCTTAACCCGAAGAACAAGGG